>NC_079172.1:21082407-21184907 GCF_947568905.1 Ostrea edulis | reverse complement strand
ATGAAAAATTGATTATATCTAAAGTGTCTTAAAGTCGGAAACTAAATTGGGACTCATTTGTTTTTTTGTTTTTTTTAACTCCGAGTGCATCAACAAATCGGACGGAAGACCTACTCGTTGCTCGCAACGAGATCGTGTCTAGTTATTATTATTATTATTTTCCTTGGTAGTACACGCGTTTTTCTCAGCCATTTCTCGATCGATTTTCACGAAATTTTCAGGAAAGATGTCTTTTGGTGACGACACTTTGCTTGCAAAATTTCGTGCTTGACGTCACTTCCGGTCAGAAGTTATCTCTCTTTTAGTGACTTTTTGAAGGGCCTTGTTGTCCACACATCTCCTCCGTTAGTTTTGAAGCTAGAGTCTTGAAATTTCTACACAAGATAGAGTAAACATTTTAGAAGATTTGTGGGGGATTCGATTTTACCGGAGGCGATTTGCCTAAACGCTCGCCTGGACCTGAAAAAATGGATGCCAAAATTTTTCGCCGATTTCGGCCATTTTTGACCTTTGATCTCCAATATCTTTTTTCTTGCAAATATTTTGTTAAGACATGTAGAACAAAAGTTGTGCACATTTACGAGATCTTTTCGAAAATATCAAGATTGAGGGGCTAGCCCCTTAAATTAGGGATCTAGAAGGGCTCAAAGTCTAGATCAAATATCTCAAAAATCGTTAATATTTTGGTATAAGTCAAAGAACAAAAAATGTTCATCTCAACAATCCAAATCTATTCATATAAAAATTTAGGTCATATGTTACGTAATAAGGGATTTTAAGGGCCAAAACCATAAATTTTTTACCCCTTGTATCTCGAAAACGACAAATATTTTGAAAAGCAATAATGAACATAAGTTGTTCAGAATGATGATCTGAACAATATGCATATTTCGTTTTTACCCTATGTGGCCCCGTTAGGGAGCTACAGTTTGGCCCCTAAAAATTACTTCTAGAAATAACTCGAGAACGGTAAAGAATTTCTAAATACTTGTTGAACAAAAAATGTTTGAAATGTCATGACCTTTCTTACGATATCAAGCAAAAGGGGCTGACCCTTTAAATTAGGGGCCCACAAGGGTCCAAAGGTTTATGAGAATATCTCACAAACTATTAATATTTTGTAATAAGTCATTGAAGCGGAAATGTTCATCTAAACGAGCTTGTTCTTATCAAATCAAAAAGTAGGTCATATGTTACGTA
The DNA here is from genome assembly GCF_947568905.1 of Ostrea edulis. Lineage (NCBI taxonomy): Eukaryota > Metazoa > Mollusca > Bivalvia > Ostreida > Ostreidae > Ostrea > Ostrea edulis. The sequence goes on along the minus strand of NC_079172.1, from coordinate 21,183,707 downwards.
ATAAGGGATTTTAAGGGCCAAAATCATAAATAATTGACGCCTCATATCTTGAAAACGACAAATATTTTGAAAAGCATTATTGAACAAAAGTTGTTCAGAATGATAATCTAAACAATATGTACATTTCGTTTTTTCCCTATGTGGGCCCGTTAGGGAGCTACAGTTTGGCCCCTAAATATTTCTTGTAGAGATAACTCGAGAACGGTAAAGAATTTCTAAATACTTGTTGAGCAAAAAATGTTTCAAATGACAAGGCCTTTCTTACGATATCAAGCAAAACGGGCTGGCCCTTTAAATTAGGGGCCCAGAAGGGTCCAAATGTTTTTGAGAATATCTCAGAAACTATTAATATTTTATAATAAGTTGTAGAAGCGGAAATGTTCATCTCAACGAGCTTGATCTTATCAAATCAAAAAGTAGGTCATATGTTACGTATTTAGAGATTTTAAGGGCCAAAATCGTAAATATTTGACGCCTCATATCTTAAAAACGACATATTTTTTGAAAAGCATTATTGAACAAAAGTTGTTCAATGTGTCATAACCTATCGATCAATATCAAAAAATGGGTCTGTGGGCCTCATGGCTCGCCTGTAGAGTCGAATTTCAAACGAATTTCACCGCAACTTTGCTTCAGAAGCTTATGATATGAAAAATTGATTATATCTAAAGTGTCTTAAAGTCGGAAACTAAATTGGGACTCATTTGTCTTTTCTTTTTTTTTTTTAACTCCGCGTGCATCAACAAATCGGACGGAAGACCTACTCGTTGCTCGCAACGAGATCGTGTCTAGTTATTAAGGTCTTCCGTCTCCTGCGGAAGACCTTACTATTATTGTTCGCGTTCTTCTTCTTCATTATTATTATTATTATTAAGGTCTTCCGTCTCCTGCGGAAGACCTTACTATTATTGTTCGCGTTCTTCTTCTTCATTATTATTATTATTTTCCTTGGTAGTACACGCGTTTTTCTCAGCCATTTCTCGATCGATTTTCACGACATTTTCAGGAAAGATGTCTTTTGGTGACGAGACTTTGCTTGCAAAATTTCGTGCTTGACGTCACTTCCGGTCAGGAGTTATCTCTCTTTTAGTGACTTTTTGAAGGGCCTTGTTGTCCACGCATCTCCTCCGTTAGTTTTGAAGCTAGAGTCTTGAAATTTCTACACAAGATAGAGTAAACATTTTAGAAGATTTGTGGGGGATTCGATTTTACCGGAAGCGATTTGCCTAAAGGCTCGCCTGGACCTCAAAATATGGATGCCAAAATTGTTCGCCGATTTCGGCCATTTTTGACCTTTGATCTCCAATATCTTTTTTCTTGCAAATATTTTGTTAAGACATGTAGAACAAAAGTTGTGCACATTTACGAGATCTTTTCGAAAATATCAAGATTTAGGGGCTAGCCCCTTAAATTAGGGATCTAGAAGGGCTCAAAGTCTAGATCAAATATCTCAAAAATCGTTAATATTTTGGTATAAGTCAAAGAACAAAAAATGTTCATCTCAACAATCCAAATCTATTCATATAAAAATTTAGGTCATATGTTACGTAATAAGGGATTTTAAGGGCCAAAACCATAAATTTTGTACCCCTTGTATCTCGAAAACGACAAATATTTTGAAAAGCAATAAAAAACAAAAGTTGTTCAGAATGATGATCTGAACAATATGCATATTTCGTTTTTACCCTATGTGGCCCCGTTAGGGAGCTACAGTATGGCCCCTAAAAATTACTTCTAGAAATAACTCGAGAACGGTAAAGAATTTCTAAATACTTGTTCAACAAAAAATGTTTAAAATCTCATGACCTTTCTTACGATATCAAGCAAAAGGGGCTGACCCTTTAAATTAGGGGCCCAGAAGGGTCCAAAGGTTGATGAGAATATCTCAGAAACTATTAATATTTTGTAATAAGTCATTGAAGCGGAAATGTTCATCTAAACGAGCTTGATCTTATCAAATCAAAAAGTAGGTCATATGTTACGTAATTAGAGATTTTAAGGGCCAAAATCGTAAATATTTGACGCCTCATATCTTTAAAACGACATATTTTTTGAAAAGCATTATTGAACAAAAGTTGTTCAATGTGTCATAACCTATCGATCAATATCAAAAAATGGGTCTGTGGGCCTCATGGCTCGCCTGTAGAGTCGATTTTTGTCGATATCAGTCGATTTCAAAAACTTGTAACTGGTAAATATTTTGTAAGGACATATTGAACAAAAGTTGTTCAGTTTATCGAGATCTATCGATTGATATCAAGAAATAGGCCTATGGTCCTAATGGGTCGCCTGTAGAGTCGATTTTTTGTCAATATCGGTCGATCTCAATAACTTTTTACAGGTAAATATTTTGTAAAGACATATAGAACTAAAGTTGTTGAGTCTATAGAGGGCTAACAAATGACATCAAGAAATAGGCCCGTGGGCCTTATGGCTCGCCTGGAGAGTCGAATTTCAAACGAATTTCACCGCAACTTTGCTTCAGAAGCTTATGATATGAAAAATTGATTATATCTAAAGTGTCTTAAAGTCGGAAACTAAATTGGGACTCATTTGTCTTTTTTTTTTTTTACTCCGAGTGCATCAACAAATCGGACGGAAGACCTACTCGTTGCTCGCAACGAGATCGTGTCTAGTTATTATTATTTTCCTTGGTAGTACACGCGTTTTTCTCAGCCATTTCTGGTTTGATTTTCACGAAATTTTCAGGAAAGATGACTTTTGGTGACGAGACTTTGCTTGCAAAATTTCGTGCTTGACGTCACTTCCGGTCAGGAGTTATCTCTCTTTTAGTGACTTTTTGAAGGGCCTTGTTGTCCACGCATCTCCTCCGTTAGTTTTGAAGCTAGAGTCTTGAAATTTCTACACAAGATAGAGTAAACATTTTAGAAGATTTGTGGGGGATTCGATTTTACCGGAGGCGATTTGCCTAAAGGCTCGCCTGGACCTCAAAAAATGGATGCCAAAATTGTTCGCCGATTTCGGCCATTTTTGACCTTTGATCTCCAAAATCTTTTTTCTTGCAAATATTTTGTTAAGACATGTAGAACAAAAGTTGTGCACATTTACGAGATCTTTTCGAAAATATCAAGATTTAGGGGCTAGCCCCTTCAATTAGGGATCTAGAAGGGCTCAAAGTCTAGATCAAATATCTCAAAAATCGTTAATATTTTGGTATAAGTCAAAGAACAAAAATTGTTCATCTCAACAATCCAAATCTATTCATATAAAAATTTAGGTCATATGTTACGTAATAAGGGATTTTAAGGGCCAAAACCATAAATTTTTTACCCCTTGTATCTCGAAAACGACAAATATTTTGAAAAGCAATAAAGAACAAAAGTTGTTCAGAATGATGATCTGAACAATATGCATATTTCGTTTTTACCCTATGTGGCCCCGTTAGGGAGCTACAGTTTGGCCCCTAAAAATTACTTCTAGAAATAACTCGAGAACGGTAAAGAATTTCTAAATACTTGTTGAACAAAAAATGTTTGAAATGTCATGACCTTTCTTACGATATCAAGCAAAAGGGGCTGACCCTTTAAATTAGGGGCCCACAAGGGTCCAAAGGTTTATGAGAATATCTCAGAAACTATTAATATTTTGTAATAAGTCATTGAAGCGGAAATGTTCATCTAAACGAGCTTGTTCTTATCAAATCAAAAAGTAGGTCATATGTTACGTAATAAGGGATTTTAAGGGCCAAAATCATAAATAATTGACGCCTCATATCTTGAAAACGACAAATATTTTGAAAAGCATTATTGAACAAAAGTTGTTCAGAATGATAATCTAAACAATATGTACATTTCGTTTTTTCCCTATGTGGCCCCGTTAGGGAGCTACAGTTTGGCCCCTAAATATTTCTTGTAGAGATAACTCGAGAACGGTAAAGAATTTCTAAATACTTGTTGAGCAAAAAATGTTTCAAATGACAAGGCCTTTCTTACGATATCAAGCAAAACGGGCTGGCCCTTTAAATTAGGGGTTCAGAAGGGTCCAAATGTTTTTGAGAATATCTCAGAAACTATTAATATTTTATAATAAGTTGTAGAAGCGGAAATGTTCATCTCAACGAGCTTGATCTTATCAAATCAAAAAGTAGGTCATATGTTACGTAATTAGAGATTTTAAGGGCCAAAATCGTAAATATTTGACGCCTCATATCTTTAAAACGACATATTTTTTGAAAAGCATTATTGAACAAAAGTTGTTCAATGTGTCATAACCTATCGATCAATATCAAAAAATGGGTCTGTGGGCCTCGTGGCTCGCCTGTAGAGTCGATTTTTGTCGATATCAGTCGATTTCAAAAACTTGTAACTGGTAAATATTTTGTAAGGACATATTGAACAAAAGTTGTTCAGTTTATCGAGATCTATCGATTGATATCAAGAAATAGGCCTATGGTCCTAATGGCTCGCCTGTAGAGTCGATTTTTTGTCGATATCGGCCGATCTCAATAACTTTTTACAGGTAAATATTTTGTAAAGACATATAGAACTAAAGTTGTTGAGTCTATAGAGGGCTAACAAATGACATCAAGAAATAGGCCCGCGGGCCTTATGGCTCGCCTGGAGAGTCGAATTTCAAACGAATTTCACCGCAACTTTGCTTCAGAAGCTTATGATATGAAAAATTGATTATATCTAAAGTGTCTTAAAGTCGGAAACTAAATTGGGACTCATTTGTCTTTTTTTTTTTTTTTTTTAACTCCGAGTGCATCAACAAATCGGACGGAAGACCTACTCGTTGCTCGCAACGAGATCGTGTCTAGTTATTATTATTATTATTATTTTCCTTGGTAGTACACGCGTTTTTCTCAGCCATTTCTGGTTTGATTTTCACGAAATTTTCAGGAAAGATGTCTTTTGGTGACGAGACTTTGCTTGCAAAATTTCGTGCTTGACGTCACTTCCGGTCAGGAGTTATCTCTCTTTTAGTGACTTTTTGAAGGGCCTTGTTGTCCACGCATCTCCTCCGTTAGTTTTGAAGCTAGAGTCTTGAAATTTCTACACAAGATAGAGTAAACATTTTAGAAGATTTGTGGGGGATTCGATTTTACCGGAGGCGATTTGCCTAAAGGCTCGCCTGGACCTCAAAAAATGGATGCCAAAATTGTTCGCCGATTTCGGCCATTTTTGACCTTTGATCTCCAATATCTTTTTTCTTGCAAATATTTTGTTAAGACATGTAGAACAAAAGTTGTGCACATTTACGAGATCTTTTCGAAAATATCAAGATTTAGGGGCTAGCCCCTTCAATTAGGGATCTAGAAGGGCTCAAAGTCTAGATCAAATATCTCAAAAATCGTTAATATTTTGGTATAAGTCAAAGAACAAAAATTGTTCATCTCAACAATCCAAATCTATTCATATAAAAATTTAGGTCATATGTTACGTAATAAGGGATTTTAAGGGCCAAAACCATAAATTTTTTACCCCTTGTATCTCGAAAACGACAAATATTTTGAAAAGCAATAAAGAACAAAAGTTGTTCAGAATGATGATCTGAACAATATGCATATTTCGTTTTTACCCTATGTGGCCCCGTTAGGGAGCTACAGTTTGGCCCCTAAAAATTACTTCTAGAAATAACTCGAGAACGGTAAAGAATTTCTAAATACTTGTTGAACAAAAAATGTTTGAAATGTCATGACCTTTCTTACGATATCAAGCAAAAGGGGCTGACCCTTTAAATTAGGGGCCCACAAGGGTCCAAAGGTTTATGAGAATATCTCAGAAACTATTAATATTTTATAATAAGTTGTAGAAGCGGAAATGTTCATCTCAACGAGCTTGATCTTATCAAATCAAAAAGTAGGTCATATGTTACGTAATTAGAGATTTTAAGGGCCAAAATCGTAAATATTTGACGCCTCATATCTTTAAAACGACATATTTTTTGAAAAGCATTATTGAACAAAAGTTGTTCAATGTGTCATAACCTATCGATCAATATCAAAAAATGGGTCTGTGGGCCTCATGGCTCGCCTGTAGAGTCGATTTTTGTCGATATCAGTCGATTTCAAAAACTTGTAACTGGTAAATATTTTGTAAGGACATATTGAACAAAAGTTGTTCAGTTTATCGAGATCTATCGATTGATATCAAGAAATAGGCCTATGGTCCTAATGGCTCGCCTGTAGAGTCGATTTTTTGTCGATATCGGTCGATCTCAATAACTTTTTACAGGTAAATATTTTGTAAAGACATATAGAACTAAAGTTGTTGAGTCTATAGAGGGCTAACAAATGACATCAAGAAATAGGCCCGCGGGCCTTATGGCTCGCCTGGAGAGTCGAATTTCAAACGAATTTCACCGCAACTTTGCTTCAGAAGCTTATGATATGAAAAATTGATTATATCTAAAGTGTCTTAAAGTCGGAAACTAAATTGGGACTCATTTGTCTTTTTCTTTTTTTTTTAACTCCGAGTGCATCAACAAATCGGACGGAAGACCTACTCGTTGCTCGCAACGAGATCGTGTCTAGTTATTATTATGTTCCCCAAACAAAGTTTGGGAACATATTGTTTTTACTCTGTTTCTTATTATTATTATTATTCTTTTTCTCCGGTACTTTTTTGTCCGGTAGTGTTCTCAGAAACTACAAAAGGGATCGATATGAAACTTTCCAGGATGATAGTATAGCGTTTGTAGATGTGCATAGTGATAGTCATTTTGTCTGCACATGCATGCACGCGCGCGCACGTGCACTGCAATTTGGGTACAAAAATGGAAAATCAGAATATTAAAGGGATCGATATGAAACCTAAATAGGATGGTAGTGTATCATTTGTAGATATCAAAAATGATATTTATTTTGTCTGCACGCGCACGCATGCGCGTGCACGTGCATTACAAAATTTGTACTCTAACTTTGGAATCAGTCTAACTTTTTTGTTCTTCATTGAAATGGCTTGATATTCATATCATAGGTAGATATTGAGACCCTTAACTGATTTGCATGGTCAAAATTACCAATTTGCATGTGCATGCACGTGCGCTTCATTTTGATTCGATAGTACTAAAACGTCTGTAACTATCTTATTGATGAAGCGAATGAGATGATATTCACAGCATACGTAGACAATATGTGTATCTTTATTTTGGTGTAACAAAAAATGCCAACATACACGCGCATGCGCGTGCAACGTTTTTCAAATGTTCAATATTTAAAGAACGATAACGTTTTTGTTTTTCATCAAATTCTATTGATATTAGGGGTTTAGATGTGTCTTGGTACTCCTTACAAATTGCTGTGGTTAGAATTACTGCTCAGCACGTGCATGCACGTGTGCTGAATTCTGATTGGACGATTTTGAAATCGCTATAACTTCCTTATATTTGGTGGAAAGGTTATGAAATTCATACTGTGGATATATGATACAAATGCCTGTTGAACGACATCAACAAAAATTCGGAATCATACACGCGTGCGCGTGTATGCACGTGCAACGCTTTTTTTCATTTCTTGGTACTGAAATGACCATATTGAACTTACTACATGTAATTAAAGGCTAAAATAAAATGATTTTTTTCCTATAGATTCACAAGGACATCACTTTTTAATTGGGGGAGGTTTGGGGAACATCTGTAACGGTCCCCGTTACAATTAGAACTAGTTATTATGTTCCCCAAACAAAGTTTGGGAACATATTGTTTTTACTCTGTTTCTTATTAAGGTCTCCCGTTTCCAACGGAAGACCTTCTAGTGATTCTACTGTTTATCATTATTATTAAGGTCTTCCGTTTCCAACGGAAGACCTTCTAGTGATTCTATTGTTTATTATTATTATTATTATTTTTTTTTTTCCCTTTCGTCTCCGAGACCGTTGGATGGATTTTCCTGAAACTTTCACAGGTTATAGGGAACGATGGTACCTCGAGGCATTTTTTTCATTTTTTCAAAATTCACTTCCGTTCGTCAGATACGTCCGATTTTCCGGTTTTTGAAAGAAACTTTGTCCGGGGGTAAACTTGAAAACCACTAAAGATAATCGAATGAAACTTTCAGGGATGATAGATCTATTTTCTCTATGGTGCATGCACGTAATATTTTTTGTCGCCGTCACTTCCGGTCGTCACCGGAAGTGATCAAATAAATCATCAATTTCAAACTTTTTTCTTTCAAATTGAAACCTACTTTGGTTTACTATATCTCGTTCTAATTCTCAAAAACTATTGACCCCACCGGAAGTTGAATCTCCAACTTCCGGTTATATGAAAGAAAAACTATTCATTCTTTCATTTTTCAGTGCCATAAATCTCGGTCATAAAACAAGTTAATGATTTGAATTTTACATATGTTATAGACATTATAAATGTCTAGTGTAAATTTAAATATTTTTGTAAAATTCACTTCCGGTCGTGAGATATGGGGTGGACATATTCAAACCTTGTTTTTTCAGTTTCTCAATAATGAATATAGATAGACGCTTGAAACTTGTAGAGTTGATCAACTAACATTAGTCCATTGTACACATAGATTCAATTTTTTCGTCCGTCACTTCCGGTCTATACCGGAAGTATTTGAAAAATGTCGATTTTCCGATTTCTTCGAGTGATTTCTCAGAGATGATGGATAGATTTTCTTGAAATTTTCAGGAATAATGTCTTATGAAAGGACCTTCCTATAACTATTTTTGTTTTTACAAAATTCACTTCCGGTCGGAAAATATGGCCGATTTTCTGTTTCTCAAAAGGAATTTTGTCCAGCATTTTTCTTGGAAAAGGTAAAATATAGGTTCATCAATTATTCAGGAATTATAAATCTCTGTTTGCAGTCGTGCAGTAGAGGGTTGAACATGTCGACCGTCACTTCCTGTCGTCACCGGAAGTGATTGAAAGAATCGCAAATTTCAAACTTTTTCTTGTAAATTGAAACCTATACTAGTTTGTTAAGTCTCTTTGAAAGTGTCAAAAGAATATTGACTCCGTTGGTAGTCAAAACAACTACTTCCGGTTTCTTGATAAAATACATTTTTACTTTTCATCTCTTTGTCACCATAAATCTCGCGTATATTTGAAGTCTTTCATATGATTTTCACATGTCATAATAAAAGTATCAACTTCTAGAGTTTGGATCATTTTGTTTTTCAAAATTGACTTCCGGTCGGTAGTAACCTACTACTTTTTCTTTCTTTAGTCTACTTCTTTTTGTTGAGAACTCTTTCAGATAGAGACGTGAAATTTTCAGGGAATATAGACAGTAAAGAGTCGCTGTCATTTATAGGAAAACGCATCATAAAAGTACTTCCGGTCATCACCGGAAGTTACGAGAAATGAGTAAAAAATTCGATAATACAGTTCTCATTCATTGTTATGGCACATTTTCTGATATATTTAAATGGTTTTCGTAGGAACAGAAAGCTCTTTACCGGAAGTGATCTAACGGAAGACCTACTCATTACTAGTAATGAGTTTCTAGTTAGGGTCTTCCGTCTTCAGCGGAAGAATCTTCTATTATTCTATTGTTGATTTTTCACTTTTCTTCTTCTTCTTATTATTATTTTTATTCTTTTTTTTTTTTCCTTACCGATTTTGTGCAGAGGAGTTCTCAGAGATAGCTTGACCGATTTACTTCAAATTTTCAGGGTTGATGCATTGCTATTTGAAGTTTATATCTTTTTTTGAATTTTTGAAAATTCACTTCCGGTTGGAAGTTATCCCCCTTTTATCGATTTTCAGATGACCATTTTGTCCAGCCAAAATCTCAAAAACGATAAAAGCTAGAGTGCTGAAATTTTCAGTGATGTTAGACGACATGTTGTAGTTGTGCACATCGGTTTTAAAAATTTCCGGAAGTGCCTAGTATGGAAGCTCGGTAGGGGTCGAAAATGGAGTTTTAAAAAGTGTCCATTTTTTTTCCACGTTTTAAATCATAACATTTTACTCGTAAATATTTTGCTTGGACATATATAACAAAAGTTGTACAGTTTATTGAGATCTTTCGTGTCATATCAAGAAATGGGCCCATAGGCCTCATGGCTCGCCTGAACCATTGCATTTCTGTTACAATGATTAACTTTTTTCTCACGAAACTTTTGATAAGACATGTAGAATAAAAGTTGTTCAGTTTTGCAAGATCTATCTAATGATATCAAAAACTAGGCCTCAGGGCGTCATGGCTCGCCTGAACAGTCGAATTTGTATCACAATTAATAACATTAATAACTTTTTTCTCAAGAAACTTTTGACAAGACATGTAGAACAAAAGTTGTTCAGTTTCGCAAGCGTTAACTAACGATGTTAAGAAATAGGCCTGCAGGTCTCATGGCTCACCTGAACAGTTGGGTTATTGTTGCAAGCTATAACATTTTTGTCAAGAAACTTTTAATAAGACATCTAGAACAAAAGTTGTTCAGTTTTGCAAGATCTTTCGAACAACATCATGAAAAAGGCGAACGGGCCTCATGGCTCGCCTGAACAGTTTGATTAGTGTCACAATCAATAACTTTTTTCTCGAAAAACTTTTGATAAGACATGTAGAACAAAAGTTGTTCAGTTTTGCAAGATCTTTCAAACGATATCAAGAAAAAGGCCCACGGGCCTTATGACTCGCCTTAACAGTCTCATAAATGTCGCAATCAATAACTTTTTTCTCAAGAAAATTTTAATAGGACATGTAGAACAAAATTTGTTCAGTTTTGCGAGGTATATCTAGAATGATAAAAAAAAAAAAGGCCTCCGGGCGACATGACTCGCCTGATCAGTCGACTTTGTATCGCAGTTAATAACATTATTAACTTTTTTGTCGAAAAAAAGGCTGACCCCTTTCATTAGTGGCCGAGCGCGGCAGAGATTCTTTAATTCATAGCACTTAAATGATCAATATTTGTAAAACATTACCGAAGCTAAATTGTACGTCTAGACAATATATTTGTATCATTATTTATGAACGAAAATCTCAGTCAAATTCTTATCTCCTCACATCTAAAATTGGACGGAAGACCCACTCGTTGCTCGCAACGAGATTGCATCTAGTTATTATTATTATTCTTTTTCTCCGGTACTTTTTTGTCCGGTAGTGTTCTCAGAAACTACAAAAGGGATCGATATGAAACTTTCCAGGATGATAGTATAGCGTTTGTAGATGTGCATAGTGATAGTCATTTTGTTTGCACGTGCATGCACGCGCGCGCACGTGCATTCCAATTTGGGTACAAAAAATGGAAAATCAGAATATTGAAGGAAGCGATATAAAACCTAAATAGGATGATAGTATATCATTTGTACATATGAAAAATAATAGTTATTTTGCCAGCACGCGCACGCATGCGCGTGCACGCGCATTACAAAATTTGTACGCTAACTTTGGAATCAGTCTAACTTTTTTGTTGTTCATTGAAATGGTTGAAATTCATATCATAGGTAGATATTGAGACCCTTAACTGATTTACATGGTCAAAATTACCAATTTGCACGCGCAAGCACGTGCGCTTCATTTTGATTGGATAATGCTAAAACGTTTGTAACTATCTTATTTATGAAGCGAATGAGATGATATTCACAGCATATGTAGACAATATGTGTATCTATATGTTGGTGTAACAAAAAATGCCAACATACACGCGCATGCGCGTGCAACGTTTTTTAAATGTTAAATTTTTAAAGGACGATAACGTTTTTGTTTTTCATCAAATTCTATTGATATTAGGGGTTTAGATGTATCTTGGTACTCCTTACAAATTGCTGTGGTTAGAATTACTGCTCAGCACGTGCGCTGATTGGACGATTTTGAAATCGCTATAACTTCCTTATATTTGGTGGAAACGTTATGAAATTCATACTGTGGGTATATGATACAAATGCCTGTTGAACGACATCAACAAAAATTCGGAATCATACACGCGTGCGCGTGTATGCACGTGCAATGCTTTCTTTCATTTCTTGGTACTGAAATGACCATATTGAACGTACTACATGTAATTAAAGGCTAAAATAAAATAATTTTTTGCTATAGATTCACAAGGACATCACTTTTTAATTGGGGGAGGTTTGGGGAACATCTGTAACGGTCCCCGTTACAATTAGAACTAGTTATTATTCTTTTTCTCCGGTACTTTTTTGTCCGGTAGTGTTCTCAGAAACTACAAAAGGGATCGATATGAAACTTTCCAGGATGATAGTATAGCGTTTGTAGATGTGCATAGTGATAGTCATTTTGTCTGCACGTGCATGCACGCGCGCGCACGTGCATTGTAATTTTGGTACAAAAAATGGAAAATCAGAATATTGAAGGAAGCGATGTAAAACCTAAAAATAGGATGATAGTATATCATTTGTACATATGAAAAATAATAGTTATTTTGTCAGCACGCGCACGCATGCGCGTGCACGCGCATTACAAAATGTGTACGCTAACTTTGGAATCAGTCTAACTTTTTTGTTGTTCATTGAAATGGCTTGAAATTCATATCATAGATAGATATTGAGACCCTTAACTGATTTGCATGGTCAAAATTACCAATTTGCACGCGCATGCACGTGTGCTTCATTTTGATTGGATAATACTAAAACGTTTGTAACTATCTTATCTATGAAGCGAATGAGATGATATTCACAGTATACGTAGACAATATGTGTATATATATATTGGTGTAACAAAAAAATGCCAACGCATACGCGCATGCGCGTGTAACGTGTTTTAAATGTTAAATTTTTAAAGGACGATAACGTTTTTGTTTTTCATCAAATTCTATTGATATTAATGGTTTAGATGTGTCTTGGTACTCCTTACAAATTGCTGTGGTTAGAATTACTGCTCAGCACGTGCATGCACGTGTGCTGAATTCTGATTGGACGATTTTAAAATCGCTATAACTTCCTTATATTTGGTGGAAACGTTATGAAATTCACACTGTGGGTATATGATACACATGCCTGTTGAACGACATCAACAAAAATTCGGATTCATACACGCGTGCGCGTGTATGCGCGTGCAACGCTTTCTTTCATTTTTTGGTACTGAAATGACCATATTGAATTTACTACATGTAATTAAAGGCTAAAATAAAATGATTTTTTGCTATAGATTCACAAGTACATCACTTTTTAATTGGGGGAGGTTTGGGGAACATCTGTAACGGTCCCCGTTACAATTAGAACTAGTTATTATTATTATAGCCCTAATTTATTGATATTTTTTTTTTTTTTTTTTTTTTTACAAATTCGTCCCACGAAATAAAATTCGTTCCTTCAAAGTAAATTTTGCTCCTATGAAATAAAATTCGTTCCCACTCGAACCAAGTGACAATCATGTGTCTACATAAGAACTTTCCGAGGTAAGATCATCGATGATCTGCGAATAGCGTCTAGCTGTGTATTTTGTTACTATCTGCGTATAGCACCTAGCTGTGTATTTTGTTACTGTCTGCGTATTAGCGTCTAGCTGTGTATTTTGTTACTATCTGCGTATAGTACCTAGCTGTGTATTTTGTTACTATCTGCGTATAGCACCTAGCTGTGTATTTTGTTACTATCTGCGTATTAGCGTCTAGCTGTGTATTTTGTTACTATCTGCGTATTAGCGTCTAGCTGTGTATTTTGTTACTATCTGCGTATAGCACCTAGCTGTGTATTTTGTTACTATCTGCATATTAGCGTCTAGCTGTGTATTTTGTTACTATCTCCGTATAGCGTCTAGCTGTGTATTTTGTTACTATCTCCGTATAGCATCTAGCTGTGGATTTTGTTACTATCTGCGTATTGCGTCTAGCTATGCATTTTGTTACTATCTGCGTATAGTGTCTAGCTGTGGATTTTGTTACTATCTGCGTCTAGCGTCTAGCTGTGTATTTTGTTACTATCTGCGTCTAGCTGTGCAATTTGTTACTATCTGCGTATAGCGTCTAGCTGTGTATTTTGTTACTATCTGCGTATAGCGTCTAGCTGTGTATTTTGTTACTATCTGCGTATAGCGTCTAGCTGTGTATTTTGTTACTATCTGCGTATAGCGTCTAGTTGTGTATTTTGTTACTATCTGCGTATAGCACCTAGCTGTGTATTTTGTTACTATCTGCGTCTAGCGTCTAGCTGTGTATTTTGTTACTATCTGCGTATAGCGTCTAGCTGTGTATTTTGTTACTATCTGCGTATAGCGTCTAGCTGTGTATTTTGTTACTATCTGCGTATAGCGTCTAGCTGTGTATTTTGTTACTATCATCTATAGCTCCTTTGCATGCCGTTTGTGACCAGGTACACGTTTGTCTGCATTTGTTGGCAGAGAGTATCCAGTTTTCTCTTTCAGTGTTTGTTTTCCCTACAGGAGTTTCAGTTTATGTTCACCTGGTGCAGCCCCAATATCATAGAAATATATTTTGTGTGCATGCATTAAAGAGTATTAAAATAAATGACATAGTTTTTTAAAATGATTATTTCCAACAGTTTTCTCCATAACAAGTTGACGCTTAAATCTATTTTTTAAGCTTTCGATTGTCTAAAATTGGAGCTGTTGAAGGTGCATAGAAGGCCAACGGTGTTAATACTTATAATTTCCATTAGTGGAACTCTTCAAATTAAAGGCGCGTAAAGTCGTGCTACTGGGACAACATACGTAAACGTTACTTAGGCATACGTAATATAAATTATGGTATCGAATACATATTATAACCGACTGCAAACCACGACACTGATTAAAATTCTAAAGGCAAATTTAGGAATTGGTTATTCTTACAAGAAAACGGACGAACTTATTAAACTATGTGAATCATTAGCATAGGCGTAGCTTGGGTTCGAATATTACCGAGGCAGGGGGTCGGGGGGGGGGGGGGGAGGGGGGAGGGGCGCAGCCCCCCTGAAGCTATCGACATTTTAACAATGTAAAAGGTGTTGTTTTTTTTTTACCGAGGCAGCTGCCTCGGTTGCCTCAATGGAAGCTATGCCACTGATTAGATTTAATGATACTAAATCTGCCAAATCTGACCGATATCCGTGGCGGATTTAGAGGGGGCGCAGCTAAAATTTTCAAATTTAAGGTAAATCGCGGTATCTTGATTCTGAAAATGTACTAAATGATAATATAATCAATAATTTCTTCTACTCCGGGAGAAATAAATGACAAAATCTTTTGATTTCTTGAATTACTTTATTGAGAGAACTTAATTTTTTTTTTAAAAAAACCCTTAAAATTTGGGTCATTTTATCAATTTCACCGTATTAAAATGATGGTAAATAGTACACTAAATAGGAGAAATATTTCAAGCCCCATAAAATCTGTAAAATCCATGAGCTGCCGGGGGCTTCGCCCCCTGGACCCTGGACCCACTGCCTCTTAAAGTGCTGCCCCTGGATATAAAGCATCAATCGCAAGAAGAACTGAGAAGGGAAAAACCAATATGCACATCCAACACAAAAACTTTTCTTGTAATTAATGGGATTCATATGTTATTAAAATTATTCTGTCAGATTATGAAGACATTTTATTTTATCATACCATTTGGACAGGTTCATATGGCATGGACTTTGTAATGGTTAATGTACCCCCCCCCCCTCCCTCTCTCTCTCATTTTCAAATATTTTAGAATAAGTTATATATTTGCCAAACTGCATTTTTTAAAGACGTTTATAACACTAATTAACACAACAAATGCGTTTCTAAACTGCATCTAAGCTATTTTGAAAGTTACACAAAATATTGATTGAATTAGGACAGAGAACATCGTTGTTTGGAATTTTTATAATAGGTGTAGTAAAGTTTAAAAAAACATGTAACATCCTTGATAAATTAGTTTTAGAATATTTTTAAAATGCAGTTTGACCAATGGCTATTTTATTTAAAAGTACACCATGTACATTAACTTAAAAAGGGGGGGGGGGATGCTATGAACGTTTCGTTTATGTCCCAGTAATCTCGCGACACTTGTGCATTTTCTTACCAATGACGCACAAGAGTCATCAAAGCGCGATAACTCTAATGTGCTGGTAATGAGAAGTATTTTCCCCAAATGGCAACATATGTTCATCGCACTCCAACATGAAAGAGCACGCACACACACACATATTAAATGAACTAAAGTTACTAAACTTGCTACAGATTCATTGTGCATTGCATGTGATAGTGAGACATTAAGCGTGTTAAATACATGTAAGTTGATACAACAATACGAAATCGATAATGAATTTTTGTTTACGTACTAATTTATACCCACAAGTAAAGGAAGTTAATGTAAACATATCCTAAAAATTCGTGGGAACGGATATTATTTCGTGGGAACGAATTTTATTTCGAGGGAACGATATTGAAATTCGTGGACAGGAATTTACTTTTCGTGGGTACAAAATATTGGGAAGGAATTTTATTTCGTGGGAACGAATTTGTAAAAATATAGTCAAACCTCGTTATCTCTAACTCGATGGGACCGAGATATCCGAGATACAAGATCAAATACAAGAATAAGTGGATGGGACTTCCGAATCACTTCAACATACCCATGGTACTAGCATTCGATCGCGAGATACCGAAATTCAGCTGTACATGTATATTTTCCACCTGACCTACCCAGCCATTGCAGTGCTTTAAAGACTAATTGAAAAGGAATACGCAATTTCCGAGTTACTCAATAGTTGTTTTCCTTTGTTCAACTCTTGCGCACAGTGAGAGGCAAAATTTGTTTTCGTACACACGCGATGGATACAAATGCTTATAATTAAATATCGTTGCGTTATGTATTGCCTAAAGGGAGATTACTACATGTAGTTGTCATGCTACCACCTGAACTGAAGGGAAACATAAATTTAGAAAGTTTATGAGTATTTGATAATAAAATAGCTCAAACGAAATATCTTAAATTATCGCACGTGCGTATTTATGAGGCTGTACGACATGAAATGATTTGACTTGTTTATTATTGGTTTTAAATCTATATTTACAAATTCCGGTCAATCAGCAACTTCTAATGCATATTCAAAAGATAAATCAAGTGAAAGTCACGTGTCCAGTTCAGACTTTCAGAAGCAAGATCATCGGTGATCTTATCTATGTAAAGCTGTAATTTGTACTCGAGTAATTGAGAAATACCGTCAATTATAGATTGTGTCGCTTTACTTGTAGAATAATTCTGAACATTCCGGGACAAAAAATAAACATGTGAACATAGGACCATGCAGCTTTAAGATTTATGTGCTAAAAAACAAACAACTTACTAAATGCATTCAGATACAAGAAGCAGGCAATACGAACTTGAATTTCTCATTTAAAAAATTGTTAAATATGTTTCAAAGTTTAAATATTTGTACTTATTGAAATTGAAAAAGATAAATATCATTTAACTTATTCGTATAATTCTTAAACATCAGAC
The DNA here is from genome assembly GCF_947568905.1 of Ostrea edulis. Lineage (NCBI taxonomy): Eukaryota > Metazoa > Mollusca > Bivalvia > Ostreida > Ostreidae > Ostrea > Ostrea edulis. The sequence goes on along the minus strand of NC_079172.1, from coordinate 21,166,404 downwards.
CATAACGTTACGACGATGCAGCTATTTTACATGGAGATTTGAATAAGCGATGTCTCTATAAAACGCTACCTAACCCTACAAGCTGTTTAGAGATGTACTGTTTTCCTACACACACATAATGAAGAGGCCAAAACTTCGATTTATTCATATACCTTTTTTCCGATCAAGTTACATGACCAGATACAGGTTCACCATATTCTGAAAATTCCTTGTTTTCCCCTAGTTTCTCTCGAGAATTGTAATTCCAGTATTTATTTCATCGCTTTTAACACGGGTTTTTAGAAGTTGCGTACGATGTAACGAATCTCTTTATCAGTAACGCATGTAATGCAATTATTCTTATAAATGATATATCAAATGCTATTTTTAGCATATATTCTAGCTTAATGATTATTTCATAGGTTTTAAGTTCCAAAGATTACATATCTTCACACGTACTTTTAATATTTCAATACAGAGATAAAATGAATTTTTCCCAGGACAAGGTGAGAAACATTAGCTGTAGGCGCGGGGGTGGAGATTACAGAAGAGAATCGTATTTCCTTAACTGGGTATGAGATAAATATCACAACATGATTGTACAAAAAGAATATTTCTATTGTTTGCTGTGGTATCTTCATGTGGACAGCAAGGAGAAGCGGGGTTTATCCTGTCCAGGAAGGATCACGTGCAGAATCCGGATACGTACATTACAGAAGGAAATTATCTACCCCCAAATTGATTCAGATAAATGAAATGGATGCTTTCCAAGTATTGGATCGGAATAAAAATGGATATCTTCCAAACACACAGCTTGTTTTTATGTTCTGAATGTCTTCAAATTAATGACGTATGGAGCGCAAAATTAACATAAACTCAAATATTGAAGGAAAAAAAATGTAGGTGCGTCTTCGTGTTTCAATCGAGGATAAAGACGAAGAACCTTGATAATTTAGTAATATTTATCAGGCAAGGAATTTACGGTTCATTACAAATCTCTACCTCCACGCAAACGTTAATAATATGTTTCTTACACGGCGGGTGTGACTGGTCAGCAGCAATCTAATTAAAATCAGATCCTAGTGTAGCGATCTAAGTGAGCGGATCTCAGGATCTGGTTTATATCAGATTGTCTCAGGAGGGGATGCTTACTCCTCCTAGGCACCTGATCCCACCTCTGGTGTATCCAGGGGTCTGAGTTTGCCCAACTCTCTGTTTTGTATTGCTTGTAGGAATTATGAGCCTGTTCGTTATCTTCACTTTGTCACTGTCCTTGACTCGGACACTAGGAACACGTGCAGATATACATAACGTACCATCAAAAATCAAAACCTTTCAAATAATCATTCAAGGTAAAATGTATCCTGAAAATAATATTATTTGATATATCTGGAGAATAATCACATTGTGCGTTACTGATAAAGAGACTCGTTACATCACACGCTACTTATCACATTGTGCGTTACTGATAAAGAGACTCTATACATCACACGCTACTTATCACATTGTGCGTTACTGATAAAGTCACTCGTTACATCACACGCTACTTTTAAACACCTATGTAATACAATAAAAATTATCATTACAGTTCTCGAGAGAAAGGGAAAACTAAAAATAATGGGACCTACATTGTTAAAAACAGAGGGTTTTTTTTTGGGGGGGGGGGGGGGGGGCATACTTTATATCGTTTTACAGTATGCCTCCAAGGCGGTGTCTATACTACATTGGGATGTCTTTATATTAAAAGTTTGCAATTTTGTTCCAGTGGTTTCAAGAAAAGGTTCTAGTGGTTTCAAGAAAAGGCAACTTTTCATAGAATATTTTTTCCTATATGTTTCTGTGAAGCCTGAACCCCTTCCATGGCCCCAAGGATCATGACTTGAACTGAACCTATGTAGCATTTAAATAATGATGCTTGTGTAGCCAAAGGCAGATTTAAGATGGGGCACATCCAGCACACACACACCCCAAATCTTCAAATTTAAGATAAATCATAGTCTCTTGGTTAGAAAAATGTAACGGCTAAAAGAAGCAATATTAATTTCTTCCACTCTTGGAGAAATAATTGACAAAATCTTTTGATTTATAGAATTACTTTTATTGGGAGAACTTCCAAAAACCCTTAAAATTTGCGGCATTTTATTAATTTCACCTTCTCAGAAATGACAGCAAAATAGTAAAAATGACTACATAGGATACATATTTCAAGCCCCATAAAATTTGTAAAATCCATGAACTTCCGGGACTTTGCCTCATACCCCCCCCCCCCCCCCCCCAACGCAATTCCTTGATCCGCCCGATTGCAATATGACATATTAAATCCATGAGATTTTTTTTAATGAATTTTCTTGTAAATTCCTTTAGTACTTATAACTAAACTTTATATATACATGTATAGGTACTCCGCTTAGATAAATTACACCATCAAATAAATGGATCTTACAATCCCTCAAAGTCATTACAAAATTAAAAGTCAACACTACACGACAAGAAATAGTGAGAATGAGTGGTAGATACAATTGTTGAAAGTTTGAAGTTATAAACACCACAAAAATTTCGTTATTTTGAAATAAGTCATTATAAAAAAAAAATTCAAGAAGGGTCGGGGTAGGACAATTGCTAACTGGGGCAGAGGGCAATATTTCTCTGACATTAAACTTCAACTAAGTATAAAATGTAAACAAGTATGCAAGTGGATTTAACATCTAATTTCAATTAGATTATATTCAACACTAGTATATTTTCTATAAAATTAAACTTAATTTTTTTAAAGTCTAACAACATATCTTCAATTACAGCCATGTCCATGAATAAGAACACCGGTATATACATAAAATGAATACTAAAAATAAATATCTTGTTCATTTGCATATCAAATACACTCATTTGGTGCAAAACTGCATGATAAATTATTTATACCTTGTAAGATACTGTTATAACAAAGAACTGAAATGCCTATTTTAAAGATGCACTTACTGTTCCTACAAATACAGCTTGTAATGTATGATGGGTGATCAATATCATTTGTTGCTAAATACATGTTAATTAAATGTACTTGCAATTTTCATTAGATTACCATGCATCAATTGATAAGATAAATAATATAGAGGCAATATTCACTTTCAATATTTTTATCTACTAATTTAAAAATAACTTTATCATGAGAAATTCTTTACAAGATTAAAACCGTGTCCGTGGGTCTTTTACTGAATCAATGTAACTGAGTAAAAGTCTATCTTGGTCTGCATTTTTAAAAGAAAATTTAAAAAAAAAACTTCTTTTACTGAAACAAAATCCTGGGGTATTGTACTGAGTATGTCAATGGAAAAAAAATCCCAATCTGAATAGATTCTGATAAATTTCGCAATCTAAAAGCTTAATTATTTCATTTAACATAAATCAAATTACAGGTGCATTTTTGTTGCTGGTTTTGCAGAGACATAAATATGTCATTCATATGGCACAATAATACAAGCCCGGCATCATATTTGTAAAAATCATGTCATACAAGTACAGGTATTTTAAATGTGACGTGTAACTGAGCGGATTTACCAAAATATTTAACAACAAAAAAATAATACACTAAAGTAAAACTATTTTCCACAACTTAAACTGAGCTAACTGCTCAAAAAATGATTTGTTCTGATTCGTGGGATAAGCCCAGATCACTTCTGAGAACCGTTAAAGAGACAAAAATAATAAAACAATCAATTACAACTTTGAGACGGAGCAATGATTCTTAGCTAATATAAAAACTCTAAATGGGATGGGAAAACTTGTTGATTAAGATGCTGGCTCACTTAACTAAGTATGTATCTTTTATAACAAAGATTGTCCTTATTATTTAGGGAGATAGGGAAGGAAAAGCTTGTTCAGCCACGTCTAATCCCTGTCTAACCTAAGGTGTTTTCAGCTTGTCTTCTACCAACGAAGTGAGGACCTGCAGTGACTGCGCTCATTATATACTACCTAGACTGATTTTGATTGGCTGATAACCTTTCTTGATTTTCAATGCATAAAAAGAGTTCTAACATATTAATCTGAATTTTCTCTGATCTTCACATTGGGGAGTGCTACTCGAACAGCTTGTAACACTTTCCATTCGAGAATAATTTGTTTGTTGGTAATTGTCACTAGACAAGCTACTGAAACTATCATAACTGCCATTACTCTGCTCTAAGGCGTTCACATTTCCTTTACATGTAGCATTAGGTTTGTTTCGTGGAGGTAGCCTCTTTCTCAATTTCTCCGTGATCTTTTTCACATCCCACTGGCTGTCACATATGTCAAAGTAAACAAAATTCTTCTCCTCATTTGTTTTTTTGACGCATGAACTGCTGCCATTTTTAAATTTACAACACTCTGAATGCACATAGAAAATTGATGTATAGTAAGGACGAACACAGCACTGCCCTTTGGCAACTTTAGATTTCAATATATTGTTGAACTTATTCCTGTAGTCTTCATCTTCTGAAAGCTTGTCAACAACAACCACAATGATTAGGGCTACACAACGACTGGCCAATTCACTAAATGCCTCAGTTTTATCTGAAAGAAAACAAAAGTGTGTTTGATACTTAAACATGTTGAATGTGGACAGAAGATTGAAACTAATGAGACTGAACCATGATTTTAATATTGTACATAACAAAGCCCGTTTTTCTGATCAGGAAATTAATCTTTGTAGAGTAGAAATTCTATTTCAATCATTTGATTTTCATTATTTATTTACTATAGTTACCCCGGCAGCCTATATAGTTTATGTGTACAAGTATGGTATATGAATATGTTGGTATATTGATGCTAAATTGTGTGGTGAAAATATTGTATCTACTATTGTTCAAAACGTCAAGTGTAGACTGAAAGTTTTCTATAGACAAGCAAGATTTTTGGAACAAAAGAGCACATTTTCATTATGTTCAGCACCTAGTCTCTGTCATTTAGATTGTTCAGGCAATTCATGGTATTTGAATTGTTAAAAGCGATGTAACATAAATTACAAATTTGACAAAACAAGGTTATTAGATTCATATTTAGATTGATCTCGAATATATTCAGTTAATTCCAGTGTGTTGGATACTTTAAACATGTTGAATGTGGACAGAAGATTGAAACTAATGAGACTGAACCATGATTTTAATATTGTATATAACAAAGCCCGTTTATCTTAGGACAAATTTTACAAATACAACTGATCAATACTGTTACACCAGATCTACAAATAGCAGACCTGTTTGCTCTCACGATTTTGCCGTACTATGTACGGATTTCGAGCCCAAAATACATCTATTTTCATATACAGAAAATACTGAAATCTGTCCGTTTGCATTTTAGCAGTTACTGTTTCATGTTATTATCCGTTTTCTTTTGACCCTTGATCAAATTGCTCAAAAATGTGAGTTGTAAAACATTTCTGTGATCATAACCTAGGTCAAATGATTTAAAATTGGTGGAAAGAAGGCAAGGTAAGACCACTTACTCGCAGATCTTTGGAAATTTCCTCAGTTGGTGTACAAAAGGAAGTACATTTACGTATTGGTAGAAATGATTGATTGTTTGTTTCATGTCCTGTCAAGAATATTTCACTCATATTGACACGTCACTGGCTGTAGGTGAAGTACCACAAATTTAGACCTATGCTTAGTACTTAGGACTGTAGCAGAGAGGGTTCTTTATTGTGCCAATGCCTTCTGTTTTTAAGGTCATATCCGAAAGACCTGTGATTCTCACTTCTAGATGCTGAGCGTTTGGCGATGGAGCAATCACTACCTATTCCAATGTCTTAAGTTTGACACGGCCATGGAACGATCGGGGCTCAAACTCGCGACCTCCCAGTTACGAAGCAAATGCTCTACCACTGAACTACTGAGATTGGTGGCACAAATGACTGTATAAATGTCATAATTAAACAAAAGTACACAAACATTGGAAATCGCTTCGCAAGTAGAACGGAATTATGAACGTATTCCTTGAATGTGAGGACTCCTTACAGATGGGAATAACAAGAGCAAAAGTACATGTTTGTAAAATCTAATAACTGAAAGAAAGACTAATTCATGAGATAAGAAATTTCTTCAACAAGCATTTTGCATGTTCTATTGATATTTTTGTTCTTCGTATTTATTCAGAATTTTCAATGCAGAGAGATGCAATCTTAGTTATATATTCATTGTTTTTGATAAGGTTACAGGTAGCTGCATGTTCTTCATTTATTAATGTAAAAACACAGTAAAAGAAAATCTTACTGACAAATGCCAAATCTTACTGACAAATCTAATCACAAATACTGAGAGACAATGACAGGAGTAAACAGGTCTAAAATAGTCTAAATTTTTTGTACATGTACCAAGTTTGATCGACATTGGTCCAGTAATTCTGGAGAAGGTGTAAATGTGGAAAGTTTAAGGACAGACAGACGACCGACAAATGTGGTCAGAAAAGCTCACTTGAGCTTTCATCCCTGGCTAAAGATATAAACCACATAGCTTCAAATTGAAAACTTTTCACTCACTTTTACCAGGAACAATACTTTCATTGTAGGTTGCTAATTCATAATTCTTCAAAACACATTGCAAGAAAGATAGTTTTGTTGTCAACAAGTCATCCTCTTCATTTACACTGTACACCAGCACTTGATGGTTGTTTTTGTGATCTTGAATGTAAGAATATCAAAGTCAATCAATGAAAGACCCTGCCTCCTAACATCCTCAAAATTACAACAAACAAGAATTACTGTGAGCAATGCTCACTAAGAATACCCCCCGTTTACCCCAATCTCCCAGAGGGTGTTGTTAATAGGTATAAATTACCTCTTTCCTGAGTGTAAAAATATGGTATGCCTTTGTAGAAGAAAATGGAAGATATAGTCCAAACACAAATCCATGGTATAAACCTATAATTTTGACCTTGAGATCATGAATGTACATGACACATAGTCTCATGGTGATACATGTACACCTATGTCTTACGGTATGACTGTACACCTATGTCTTATGGTATGACTATGTCAAAACCCTATAATCAATTTTGACCTTGAGGTCAAAGTTCAAGGTCATGTAGAGGTTATGAAGGTACCTGACACGTCTCATGGTGATACACTCATGTGTCAAATATGGTATGCCTATGTCAAAGAACAAAGTCATGGCCCTGACACGAATCCATTGTAAAAACCTTTAATTTTGACCTTGAGCTCAAGGTCATAGGGAGGTCATGAAGATACCTGACACATCGTCTCATGGTGATACACTCATGTGTCAAATATGGTATGCCTATGTCAAAGAACAAAGAAATTATTGCCTGGACACAAATCCATTGTAAAAAACATTTAATTTTGACCTTGAGGTCAGGGAGTAAAGGTCATATAGAGGTCATGAAGGTACTCGACACATCGTCTTGTGGTGATCCACCTGTGTGCCAAATATGGTATGCCTAAGTCAAAGAACAAAGAAGTTATGGCCCGGACACGAATCTGCAGACAGACGGACGGACAGAGTGATTCCTACATGTATATACCCCCCAGAACTTTGTTCGGGGGGGGGGGGGGGGGGGGGGGTAAAAATCCTTGTTTATAAAATTATCAGTACATAACAATGCAAATTCAAAAATAAATAAAACATTAGAATCTAAATTCACTCAGTTAGATATCAATTGTTATAATATAATAATAACAAGAGGCCCACAGGCCTTATCGGTCACCTGAGTACTAGTGAAAAAGTATCACTACTCCCAAGGGCTATGAAATCTAGAAAAGATGTCCTGTTCTGAATATCTAAGCTAAATTTTAACATTCAGCAAAAATATAAAACAAGATGTGTTCTTAAAACTTCACTGTTCTCAAAAGTGCATACACTGATGAAAGGCTTTAAATAATAGGTGTATTAAAACATCAAAATATATGACTAATTTGGACTCATCCTAAAGTCATAACCCTGGGTTGTGAAATTCACCATTTTTTGTAAATCCTTTTCTGCTATTCCTAAGTATGCATTTAGATTTTATACAGTATCAGCAAACTTACACATAAATACTATATACTAAGTTTGGCCCCACCCTGGGGTCAAAATCCTTACTCTGGGGAAAATCAACTTTACAATTTTGGTAAAAGACTATCTGCTCTATCCATTTAGTTTCAATTTAGCATCAAAAGCACTTAAGAAAATGTTATTGAAGTGTTTTACACATAAACACTATATAACAAGTTTGGCCCTGCCCTGGGGTCAGAACCCCTACCCCGGGGATCATGAAATTTACAATTTTGGTAAAGGCCTTCCTGCTCTACATCACTATGCATTTAGTTTTTCTTACAAGCAGGTGTGGTTCTTGAGAAGAAGATTTTTGAAAATTAGTCATTTTTGGACAGTTTTTGACCCGTCCCTAGGGCCCCAGGGGTGCTAGAGTCCTGAAATTTAAAATTATGTTCCCCTTATTCCAAATGTTTCATACCAAATTTGAAAAGATTTGGAATGATAGTTATCAAGAAGAAGTTAAAAATGTCTATTGTTCACACATTTAATAACTGACCATTTTGGCCACACCCCAATACCAAAACCCTTATCCCTGGGATCATCAAATTTACAATTTTGGTAAAGGGCTACCTGTTCTTTCTAAATATCTATTTACTTTCAATTTAGTATCAATAGCACTAAAGAAGATGTTATTTAAGTGGTTTACACATAAACACTATATATCAAGTTTGGCCCCGCCCTGGGGTCAGAACCCCTACCCCGGGGATCATGAAATTTACAATTTTGGTAAAGGCCTTCCTGTTCTACATCACTATGCATTTAGTTTTTCTTACATGCAGGTGTGATTCTTGAGAACAAGATTTTTGAAAATTAGTCATTTTTGGACAGTTTTTGACCCGTCCCTAGGGCCCCAGGGGTGCTGGAGTCCTGAAATTTACAATTTATGTTTCCCTTGTTCCAAATATGTTTCATATCAAATTTGAAAAGAATTGGACTGGTAGTTATTAAGAAGAAGTTTAAAATGTTCAATTGTTAATGCACGACAGACGACGACGGAAGAAAACCAATTGCAATAGGTCACCTGAGTTTACTCAGGTGACCTAATAAATTCTTTATTTAGACAAGATAGCACAATTAGTACAAATGACTAGTTTACATTGTGGTCCTGTATAAAACATATTCACAGACAGATAAATGAGAGAATAGAAAAATAGATAATACAATATAAAATATATACATAAAATATACACATGATATCACTGGGAAAAAAATAAACATATACATATCTATAGATTAATTATCACTTATTTGAGTAATAATGCTGCAAATATGCTGATTTAAAAGGTGTAATAGAACCACAGCTTTTGACAGACTCGGGCAACTGATTCCATAAAATTGTGGAGGATAGCTTAAAGGGAAGGGTAACCCTAACCACAAAGTTCTTTTATGAATACAGTATCACTTACTGATATCGTAATATACAGTCTTTAACTACAAAAATCCTTGCTTAACAAATCAATATTACTCTATCATGTATTTTAAATTACCCGCCGCTAAGAGAGTGGCCATTGGCGTTTAATTTATGATGTCACACCATCTATTCCGGTTTATTTCATCAGCAGCACTGTAAACATGACAAGTCACGAACAGTTAAGTTTGGAGCCGTATAGATTTGGGCCCGTTCTTTCCCAAGAAGAAATTGAGAAAAGAAGACGTTCAGTCAAGTCACAGACCAGGCAGACGGTACACGTTCTTCATCCAAATGTCTCGAACCTCAACTTGTCATTACGCAAATGATGGATCCACAGTTTAAGTAGTCTTTTCTTTTCAAATGACTTGGTTGAGTCGGGAATTTCGAAAAATTACCTTTTTTTACATCTCCCCTTCGCATTAGTGTAATTAACTGCTTGCCAGGAAGGCATCAACCTATTTATTCGGAAGATCTACCAGATGCACATTTTTGATGATGATCTCGCAGGTGCTTGGGTTCAGGACACACACACCCCCCTCCGAATAAGCTACATGAGTTGTTTAATTAATTTTTTGTTGTAAATATTTCTAATGCATGTCAACAACATCTTGCATACCCATAAAGTCCAAAATAATTCAAAATAAGCCCCTTTAAAAAAAATACTCTAGGTCACTGGTTATCATAAGTTCTGTTATAATAACCTGTGAGGGTATTCTTTTTTAAAAAAGGACTTTGTTGACATATGCATTAGAAATATTTTCAAGGAAAAAATAGTTAAATCAACTCATGTAGCTTATTCGGGGGGGGGGGGGGGGGGGGGGGGGGGGGGGGGGGTCCTGAACCCAAGCACCTGTGGATGATCTTAGAATCTCATCAAAACCGGAACAGACGGTGTGACGTCAAAATTATTGATTTTTGTGGTCCTGAATACAAAAGAGTTGCACATCAAGGCAGCCTCTATACATGCAGATCTCGGGAATTTCAATTTTTGACATTTTCAAATTAGTACTGAAGCATATCTAGGCCATATATCAACAGAATTGTATGACAAATCTTTATCATATGATTAATCCTATCATTTATCATGTAAAAATCTTTTGGGTTGCCTTTCCCTTTAAAAGACCGTTTATAATATTCAGTTCGAACTTTTGGTAAATATAAAATGCCATATCATAAAGGTCATATCATCAGAGTACCACAGGACTTGTCCATAAATTTGATCAAACACCAGCCTTGCTCCTTTATTGTAGACAGTATCACAAAAATTAAAGAAGTCTTTCACATGATAAAGACAATATTTTGGCCCCTCCCTGGTACCAAAACCCTAGCTATCCATGGGATTATGAAATTTACAATTTTAGCAAAGGGCTACCTGTTCCTTTTAATTATCCATTTAGATCCAACTTAGTGTCAATATTGATCATTAAAGAAGATATTCTTTAAATGTTTTACACATAAACAAGCTATATACCAAGTTTGGCCCTGCCCCGAAATCAGAATCTCTACCAGGCAATCGTGAAATTGACAATTTTGGTAAGGTATAACTCAGCTATATAAAAAATTGCCTACACATATATGTATATTCTCACAGCTTTTATGATCTAGAAATTGCTGTGACTTTTGTAATACTTCATATTGAATGATACATTTTTCACATGTACAATGTACCAACAGTCCTGAAATGTAAACTCAGGTGACCTAAAACTAGAAATCTATAGAATGTCTTTACACACATGGGTGAGGCAGTTTCCCTTATTCCTAGCAGAAACATACCATGTATGTGCTAAGAAATTTCATAGGGAAATATATGTATCAAAATACTCATGTAGAAAATGTGGACTTTATATCGTCAACAAGCAGTGAAACGCCATTTCGAGATTTTCCCCGACAAAAGTTTGGTAACAGTAATGAATAAGGTACACTCATTTTGTATCTATTCTTAGACTTTGTTTATTAAAAGGGTGTAAATTAATGTGCAATTACATGTAGTATATAATTCAATGAAGCAGTAAAGTTTGAACATACTTCCAATTTGCAACCGGATGTCAGAAATTTAATTTCGTATTCTGATCCTGATCGAGAGTTGATGACTGGGAATGATGTACATTTAATTCAATATACATGTAACACCAAACATTTATTATATCATATTCAAAATAAAAATATATACACATATACGATGTTGTAGAGTTATTTTTTTTGTGTGTAAATTTTTTTTATATCAAAACAATATATCATAATTCAAATTGAATTATCTCCCTTAGACAGTGGTAAATAGATGTCATTAATAACAAAGATGATGACAGACAGACAAAGTGAAATGACTCCAAAATCTGTCTTCCTCTTATTGTAAATTATTTCTGTACAAAATTTGAAAACTGTTCAATGAAAACTGTTTGAGTAATCATGTCACAAAGAAAGAGTTCAACTTATGGACAGACGGCTGGCCTGACAATGCGGGGCCCTAATAAAATGCTTTCTTTGTTGTTTCATCAAGTGATGAAGGTAGCTAGCATTGCAGAAATAAAACATAACCGCGTAAGTGGGTTATGTAAATTTATTCTGCAATGATTGCTACCTTCATCACCCAATGAGACAATAAAGAAAGACATTTTATTGTTTATATTTACATTTTTATGTATTTTTAAAAATATAAACTAGATTTAAGTACTAAAATATCATATGGTAGACCCATTCATTACGTTAAACGGAACAGCCAATGCACCCTTTGACCTTGATGACGCTCTATATTTGGTAATGATTACACAGACAGGTGGTACTAAAAAACCGGATCGCACTAGTTTGCAATAAACATGCATTTATTGTCCCAAATGAAAGCAATGTCAATTTCAAAAGAAAGATAAGAGAAAAGATTCAGTGAATGTAAATATAGTGTGATATAGATATATGAAATTGAATTTGTTCTTGGTATGTTTATATTATACAGTATTGGTAATAATACCACAACATTTATAACATATTACACTATTCCAATCTTTTTATGGTATCAGAATTTACACTGTTTACCTGATCAAGAAATATGACTCACAATAGGTGTGGTCATTCAACTGGGGTGCTCATTCCTCCTTAAGTACCTGATCCCACCTCTGGTGTGTCCAAGGGTCCGTGCTTGTCCAACTCTTAATTTTGTATTTTCTTATAGGAGTTATTAGATTGATCACTGTTCGTTATCTTCACCTTTTCATGATATATTTTGACAAAGACTTTAAAATAATTGAAGAGAAAAATGTTGATGCCAGATATCAATACCTTTACCACTGTGACAGTTATCCAACACAGACAGGCATTTGTATTTCCTTTTCAACTTCTTACTGCGGCAAATACATATCAAACACCAACCGATGACCAGGAACACGACAAACAGCATTATAAGGACTAGAATGATGATGTATGTTTCACTAATCTGAGTTACCATCTCTTCTGGAGAGAAAAAAATAAATGTTTAGAAATTAATAATTCATACCAGTTGAAAATACTTGCAGCAAGAAATTTCAAAATGTTCATTCACATATTTAAAATTGTGATCTTTACCAATATAATTTCTAATATATAAAATTTTTGACAAGAACATTGTTGTTAATTTTTGTTGTTGTTGAAATTTCCCTCCCTTGGCACAACCTGACAACAAGTTTTCTTTCCTTAAAATAATATTTACATTTCCATTCTTTTGATAACTTTTCAAATGACCAGGTATAATGACAGAGACAGCCATTTCCTCATCAACATGCTGCAACTGTAAGCAATATGCCCCTATGAATGTCAATGAATAGAGTACGTCTATTTTAATGACTGGGAATTCCGACAGAAATGAAAATAGAATGAAAATCCACCTCACAAGTCAAAGTTTTGAGATTACGTACTCTCCACAGAGTATGTAATTTAGAAACCTTGACTTGTGAGAATGACAGCAAATAGGAAATAAATTTCATTTTTGAGAATCCATGAGCTTATGAACTGCAACGCTTCATGTCAACATACATGTACTTTTCAATACGGCATGAAACTTAGCAGTTTATACCCTCAACGCTCATGTATTTTCAAAAACCAAATTAATTTAATGAATGAACCTCATTACAACTTTATCAGGATGGGGTTTCAAATCATATAGCACAATAATATACAGTAAATTCCTTAATTTATGTGAGTATAATTAACATCTCGAAATGATCAGTAGACATCAAATCCTGAGAATATGAATTCCCAAGTGGTCTTTTGATCAACAGTTTTATATGTATTAATGATAGAAAAATAAAAGCAAGTCACTTTATTTAGAAAGTGGTGCTTTTTGCAAAATTAAATGCGATATTAAATTCCTTGCGTTTATTTAAAAAAGCTACAGTAGCTGACTAGCTGTAGATCTGTAGAATTAGCTGTAATAATTCAGCTTTCTCCGATTTTTTTAAAAAATCGGAAAGGGCTACATTACTGCAGCTACAATAGAATAGGTGATAAAACATACAGATGATGTCATAATCTATCAAGAAAACCTAACTTTTCATTCATTGACCCTTTACAGGTAAGAGGAATTATACAGGTCAGTCACCCTGTGTTCACTATGAAGTAATCCCGAGTCTTAGATATTGCAAGTATATGTACCTTTATGTTTCTATAAAAATCTTCCCTATTTCAAAGTCTTAAAATGATCACAAAAACAAACTGATTTTTTTACTAAAGAAAAATATTTAGGAAATAAATTTTATTTTTAAAATACACGAGGTCATGAACTGCGACACTTTATGCCAGCAAACTTCATGAAACATTCTAGCAATAAGCCTTCATAAAAAGTATGCTGGCAAGAAGCATTGCTGTTCATACCCTCAAGTATTTTTCATGTTTTACTGTAATTGTTTGTCCCCAGCACTTCACTATAAGTGTGTGTTACTGTACTTTGTTAATAAAAATGATCTTGTAAACTTATATTCATTTTCAAATCAGATTATTTGGCTTTAAATCAATTTTAAAAACTATGAATTTCTACCCTTATCTCTCTTAATCAGAAATGCCTCATATACAGAAACATGTCCACCGTCAGTTACAATGCATTGAACAGGTTTGCTGAAATCTTCATCTGTGATGCTTAGAATTTTCAATCTGCATTCATGTTTTAATCCATTCTCACTGCAAAGGATGAAAAATTATTTTAACCAATAATGCAATAAAAATTTATGGCATGCATGAACTTCCATTCATATTGTATCTGATCTAAACTTCACAATATAAAGATACTGGCATTTTTTAAAACATTTTTCAGAGAATGTTTTGATAAATATGTGAAACAATCGATATGCCGTAGACAGATTGGCTACTGCCGTTTACCTGACATCACAACTGTTGGTGTTCCTGGCCGAGGAGATTATTGAGACTGATTTATCTGTATCATTAACTTTGTCGCAGTGGAAGAAATATTCACAGGTGAATTTCACAGATGCACCTTCCACCAGGTCTGTCATGTTTTTAGGTTTAGTCCATTCCGAATCGATTTTACAATCTTTAAATGAGAAATGAAATAAAATGTATGTGTTGTGTAAATGAAAAAAATTGCACAACAAGATGGATTTACAAACAAATAAGAAAAACACTGGGTGCATTCAGAGTAAACCCAATGGTACCATCACCAATTTGCCAATGGTATTATATGAGTTGTTTGGCTCCCTGCGTACCCTGAACAAGTTTGGATTACAAATGGCGAGTAATTCAACTATGGTATTATTGGTACATGTACACGTATACCATTGGCTGATAAGTTAGACGGAAATGTCAAACAAAGACTATATGTGTAAAATTTTGCAGTTTCAAAATACATTTTTAAGCACTGATAATTACTCTCTCCTGCAGATCATTTTCTCCATCTTCACTAGTCAAGAGTTTTGGGGGATGGAGTGGACTGAAAACCCTTGGCTGGCAAAGATGTATTTTTTCTTGCAAAATACGAGTAGGTCTACCATCGGACAAACTGGTTAGAGTGAGCGATTAATATATCCTATACATTTGATGTTTTAAAACCCATTTCCGTCTATCCAGAGACATGTTTGAAGCAACGTGTCTGAAACTGTCTTCAGTTGATGTCTATGAAGATTTAAAGGGGAAAAGCTGTGCTACAAAATATGTTGCTAAGTCCAGCGTGCGCATGATACTCACCATTTGTACGTCATGAATAAAGTTAACAACGCTAATAGAGCGTTAGGTTGTCTGCAGAAATGTTTACCATTGGTCAATTTTATTGGCAAACGTTGGTACCACTGTCATAGCAATGGTAAAAAATTCTGTCGATGGTAACTTTTGTCAACCAATGGTAGTACTCTGAACGTTATATCCACAGTCAGATTTAATGAGATAGATTACATAAATTTTATTTGTATAGATACGAAAGTGAATAGAAAGCGCATAGAAACTATATGTAATTTTGTGCTTTATAAATGAATAAAATAGTAATAATAATAAATAGTCATTGAACAAGCATAAACTACCTTAAATGATTTCATACCCTCATATCATAGTTTGTTATTAACATTTTTTTCAATTTCTCATAATTCAATTTTTAACTACAATTTCAAATCAAACTTCATACGTCACAATGACCGTTACCCATGGAATGGACTAATAAAAAGTGCACCACCACAGCATATAATACACACGTCAGATGTTATTCATTACAATTCATGACGCAAAATCATGTCAACCTAGATCGATGCAAGGATTGCAATTTATCAGAGGTTAGATCAAGATTATTCCTATTATCGCAATTCACCTTTGAATTAGAACGCTTTACCCGATATAGTATTGCGTTGTGTGACGACACAATTGAATGAGACGTTTGATGTAATACAACAAGAGTTTTCATTGGCCGATTACAGCCCGCCCACTTTCTCGAGCGGATTCGAACTGTACATAGCTCTCTGAAAAGATCCACCTCTTATAAAAACCTTCGATTTACGGGTCACAAAAAGCTGCGGACGGTTGAGGCCTGAAATCGGTGTATTCTTGTGTTGCTGTCTCATAAACTCAATATAAAAAAATCTTAACATATTTTCCTACTATACTTGCGTCCAAACATACCTTCAAATGTTCATTAAAGCCATACACCACCCGAAAACTCGCAGCTTCAAATGATTTCGTTTGTTGACGTAGCCATGTTAGGTAGCCGGTCAATTCGAACTCTTGCTATTGGTATCTATTCATAAAATCAGTTGTAAGTTATGTATTCGCTCTTCATTTATTATCAACACGAATAATTAATAGAAATTAAAACATTTTTGTACCAGTTTTTGTAATTAGGTAAAATAAGCTCTAGATGAATGAAAATGCTACATAAGCCCATTAGATGGAGATCGGCCGGCGCAGCCGCTCATGACTAATGAAAGCCGCACTGCCGTGAGTTTAGCTTTTTGAATAATTATCATTTTTAGGACTGGGGTGGTATATTATTTAAACAATTTAGCGAAAATATTTGTGGGGAATTAGTACACATCTAGACGCTATTGTGCCAATATGGAAATGAACCGGGATTAGAATTGACTGGCTACCTAACATGGCTACGTCTACGAACGAAATCATCAAAAGCTGTGATCGAGTTTTTGGGTCGTATGGGGCTTTAATAAATATTTGAAGGTATGTTTGGACACAAGTATAGTAGGAAAATATGTTAGGAATTTTTTTTTTTTTATTAAATTTATGAGACAACAACACAAGAATACAACTTTTTCTCTTTCTTCCTTTGAAGTTTTTTTCCATCTAGCATCTGGCCGTCCTGACTACTCCCGTATAAGGGAATTTGGGCGGACTTATACATATGGACCAATGAGAGTTTCTGTTGCATTTCGCAATTGTATTACAAACAGATTCAATTGTGTCGTCACACAACGCAATACTATATCGGCCAAAGCGTTCTAATTCAAAGGTGAATTGCGATAATGTGTCTATTGTACATTGCAATTGAGTCTAGATCTTGTCAATATATCTCATGAATTGTTCAAATAACCACAGAAATGTTTCAAAACATGTTTTCATTCTATCACATATATTTAGATACTTTCTTTCAAATGGTATGGATTACTTATTTTGGGTTGTATAAAGAAATGCCCTATAACTAAAGGAGAGACACACTATTTCCACAGCCTTCATTAACAAATCTTTGACTGAACAGATGCAATTTAGCTCTTGTCAAAACGACCTTTGTACATCCAACTGAATTTGAAACACCATGGCTTAGATCATTACTCCCAATGGACAAATGGAATCTCAATTGAACAATTGAAGAGAATTGGCAGTATAATCAAACTCCTTGAAACACCATGGTTTAGATCATTATATTCCCATGAGACAATTCCTCTATCTGTTGTGTGATATGCTTGTTAAGTTTATGTAAATTTTCTAGTATATAAATATTGCACATAGTTGAGGGTAACATTAAAAATTTTCAACCCGAGAAAACTATTGTCAACCGAGGCATAGCCTCGGTTGACAATGGTTTCTCGAGGGGTGAAAATTTTCAATGTTACCCTCAACTACATGCAACATTTGTTTTATTATACTGAATGTTATATAAACAACAAAGCAGAAAGACTTACGTCTGTTGACATTTGATCAATCACCGTCATGCGATATTTGGTATATCGATGCGGGTATTCGTGTTTATTACAAACACTCAAACAATGTCGTCTAACAATTAATCTACGGCGAAACGTACGTGCATAAATTTGACGCATGTGATAATTTTTATAATATCACCTGTTGTCAAATGCTGTTACTCGTTGCTAGATATTATCAACCTGGAGCACGTGGTTTAATCTGTTCTCAGAGGGTTAATATTGTTTTTTCAAATGCTTCTCGACCAATCGGATTCAAGTATTTTACATGAAAGTATAACAATACATATTATTATATAGCTAATAAATAGTCTATTATAAATTCTAGAGAATGTTAGCATTCAATATCCTGAGAATTTATTGAACGCTAACTTTGCATTGCGTAAATAGTGTGCACCCGAAACATTCCAAATATGAGCGTTCAATATTGACATTACCGTAACGACATACACAAGCCAAAATGGCAGACGACGGTCCTCCGAATCTGACAGAGCTGGTATTTGATATATTATGATATACATATAAAACAAATATTCATGTTATTTACTTAAACAAAATGTTTTACTGTACATAGATTATGATCTCCCCATGCATTCACAAAATCAGTTTGCTTCATGCATCAATGACGGGTTTAATTTTTCACAGTTAAGAAATGCATGTTGATATATTTGCACACTTTCACCTTAGATGCCAATATTGATGAATTCTCGTCTATTTTGGAGTATTTTGAGTGAAAAGGGATATAATTTAACAACTAAATACTTTAGCTGTATAATAAAATGGTTATTGAACTTATATTGGTGAATAATTGGCACTCGTTGACTGTCAAAATGCACTCGCAAGCTCGTGTATTTTCACAGCCAACTTGTGCCAATATTCACCAATATAAGTTCAATAACCCTATAATACTGCATATTTTTATGTGGCTACATTTTATTACAAAATGCATATTTCTTGATGTGACAATTATTGGATAGGGCTCTGAATTACTTTCTTACGGTACATGTTTAGGAACTATCTCCCTTAACACAGTTTTTTAAATACTAAATTACCATTTTAAAAGTTTTAATGACCCATTTTAAGGTGGATCCTTAGTCCTGGATTTTTGGGGTTTAGGTAGCATTTTTTTGTTTGCAATCAATAGATTAACATTCAGAGTAATGAGAAAAGGCAAATTAGTTAAGGATTTCCATATTTATTTTCATTACAGACACTACTGAAGTAGTGTACCCCTATGTAGATTTTTATGAAATTCATTGGAAACAGTTATCTGTTGTTATTTTAAAATAAAAACCAAAAAAATAATTTAAATTGCATTTATTTATCAGGAAACATGTCAAGAACTAAAACACATGTTATTTTCAATATGTTCATCAAGTTTTAGTATAATAAGTGCAAAATTATTGAATTAACCTTATTCTCCAAAATGTTAAAAAACAAACAAATATAGACACAATTTCCTTATAGCATGGTTTACATATCATTTTTTCTGTTTATATTAGTAGATGTACATCTGTTATAGTTATTTATGGGGAAAAATCCATACCTTTCCTTAATAATTTCAAATCTATAGCTTCCAGAGTATGTATACCCCCATAAAAACCCTAAGTCTGGCACCATACAACTGAGCTATTCAAAACCACTCATGGATTAAAATTGTATGTAATTTCATGAAAAGACACAGATAATAATTCCTTATCACCTTGGTAAAATGTTTGTGAAAAATATAGGAAATCTATTGCATAATGGACTTGATAAATAATTTAATGAAAACAGAGTTATTGTCCTTGGATTCAATATTTTGAAACTCATAATTAACTATTCAAATATAACTAAGACTTTTTAAATATTTTATGGCTAACAATTTTTTTTACAATAACTATTGAAAAAGACTCCAACAAAATTTATGTTCCAGTCATTAAATTATTGACTTTGCAAAATCTTATGACGTCACAGGAGTGTGGAACTACGTTAAGCTGCAATTTACATTTCTCTACAGATGCACAAATTGATATAGTTTGTTGATTATCTACATATCGAGCCCCAAAAAAGATTATGCCATATATGGACATATCATCTTCATTATAGGTCACAGTGACCTTGATTTAAAGTGTGACACACCATCTACACAAGATGTATCAGCTGATAAAAGTTTGATGATTCTAGTTCTCATAGTATTTAAGTTACGTGCCGGACACAAAGCAGGACTGACAGGCAGATGAGATCGCCATATCATGATACGTCCCGTCTTAAATGGGCATATAAAATTCATCTGATTCAATCATTATATTCATTGACAAGTTAGGTTATCTAGAGAATATATATATATATCATGTTTCATGAAATTCAGACACATGTCCATTAATAGTCATTTGCCTGGCTCTATCGTAGACAGCCTCTTTAAAAATCAATGACCATGCAATGACAGGAATTTTTTAGTGCATTACTCTGTACATTGTATCTTCTGGTCTAAAAAAAACTACAGTGTACATATAACTTATATGTCACTTACCGTAGGCCTTTATAGTATAACTCCCACAGAAGAGCTTGGACCCATTCCTCAGAATAGCAATACATTCATAAGTGACATTTCCAATGTAGTATTTTTTACGCCCATATATTTGCAAGCGAAGTGTTTCATTTTCATACAGAAGATCTGGTGCCCAGTTATCCTCTGGGTGTTCATCCACGATTAGTAAGGCACCATCCATATACCATAACCTGGTCTGTATTTCATCATCAATACACCCACACTTCAATTTCTTCTGGCTGCCATATTCAGCATATTCTACTTTACAATCAATGACTGAAAATAAACAAAGCATTTTTTAGGCCAGCTAGTTTACATACCGAGTTAACCAAGTTTAACTCACAAAATTTAATCGACACCACTTTCAAACTGCAGTTCCTGGGTTGAGAATCCAATGAGATTACGAGCCAGTCACAGGACTGCATGGCTATACACTCAAATGTTGCCAGTAAGCTCTATCCAAAATCTACCAGTCCTGATTTTCAGCTTTGTGATTTACATTGTACATGTTTAACATTTTACACAAATGAATTGACTACAATAGCTTATCTGTGATGTTGTTGTGTACTAGCTGGCTACTAAAAAACAAGAGGTCCATGGGCCACATCGCTCACCTCAGCAGCAGTTCCTAGCAATAAACAAGCTTGAGCAAAACTTTCATTATACAAGCAGCTTGGTTCAGAAAAAAAAACAAGAGGCCCATGGGCCACATCGCTCACCTGAGTCACCTTGGCCCATATCTGAACACTTTCCATATATATTTGCATGTAAAACCTTAGTCCCTATTATGGCCCAAACTACCCTTTGCAAACTTGAATCTATACACTATGTCAGAAAGCTTTCATGTAAATGTAAACTTCTTTGGCCCAATGGTTCTTGAGAAGAAGATTTTTAAAGATTTTTCCTATATTTGTATGTAAAACTTTGATCTCCCTTGTGGCCCCATCCTACCCCCAGGGGCCATGATTTGAACAAACTTGAATCTGCATTATGTCAGGAAGCTTTCATGTAAATCTCCGCTTTTCTGACTCAGTGGTTCTTGAGAAGAAGATTTTTAAAGATTTTTCCTATATATTTGTATGTAAAACTTTGATCCCCTATTGTGGCCCCATCCAACCCCCGGAGCCCATGATTTGAACAAACTTGAATCTGCATTATGTCAGGAAGCTTTCATGTAAATCTCAGCTTTTCTGGCTTAGTGGTTCTTGAGAAGATTTTTAAAGTTTTCCCCTATATATTTGTGTGTAAAACTTTGATCCCCCCTTGTGGCCCCATCTTATCCCCGGGGGCCATGATTTGAACAAACTTGAATCTGCACTATGTCAGAAAGTTTTCATGTAAAAATCAGCTTTTCTGGCTCAATGGTTCTTGAGAAGAAGATTTTTAAAGATTTTTCCTATATATTTGTATGTAAAACTTTGATCCCCTATTGTGGCCCCATCCAACCCCAGGGGCCCATGATTTGAACAAACTTGAATCTGCATTATGTCAGGAAGCTTTCATGTAAATCTCAGCTTTTCTGGCTTAGTGGTTCTTGAGAAGAAGATTTTTAAAGTTTTTCCCTATATATTTGTATGTAAAACTTTGATACCCCCTTGTGGCCCCATCCTACCACCGAGGGCCATGATTTGAACAAACTTGAATCTGCAATATGTCAGGAAGCTGTCAGGTAAATTTCAGCTCTTCTGGCCCAGTGGTTCTTGAGAAGAAGATTTTTAAATGACCCCACCCTATTTTTGCATTTTTGTGATTACCTCCCCTTTGAAAGGGACATGGCCCTTCATTTGAACAAACTTGAAAGCCCTTCATTTGAACAAACTTGAAAGCCCTTCACCCAAGGATGCTTTTGGCCATGTTTGGTTGAAATTGGCCCAGTGGTTCTGGAGAAGAAGTCGAAAATGTGAAAAGTTTAACAGACAGACGGACAGACAGACAGATGGACAGACAGACGACGGACAAAAAGCGATCAGAAAAGCTCACTTAAACCTTCGGTTCAGGTGAGCTAAAAAAAACTTTTCGAAGGTAATGACTAAAAATTCGTTATCAAACTTAATTATTAAACCTGACAACAATCCATTAATTATCTGTTCATACAGTACCCACAACGTTATTCTTGACATTCCTATCGTGCGTGTATCCTATTGTATCGTGCGTGTATCCAATCATATCGTGCATGTATCCTATCGTATTGTGTTTTGCGTTTATCAGGTTTTCCATTTTCTATCGTGCTTTGCGTTTATCAGGTCTATCATGTATGGTGTTTTGCGTGTATCAGGTTTTCCGTTCATCATGAAAATCGTTTATCGTGTAGCTTTGGAAACTATTGGGATTGTATATCAAATCTAATGAAAAAGTACGATACTTTTCGAAAGCTTTATTCGTTTTGTTAAAGAAGCTATTTATAGGAATCGAGAAAAGACAGTATATTTGGAGAACATAAAGCTGTCGATTTTAAGGCAGAAGAAGAGCTATTTGTCTGTCCAGAGAGGGTGAAAATTTATCACAATTTCATTCTAGTAAGTAATATGAAAAGTAGGCAGTGGTTTGCCGAGGAAACTGGGGACCGTAAATCTGAAAGCTCCTTCGTGTACAGTTAATAAATATTTGCTAGTCTAGAAATTTGTAATTAACACTAACAGAGAAATAGGAAGTTCTGATTTGAAAGGGAAAATCAGTAAATTACGTTGTTTATTACATATATTTTAATAAAGGCTTGTTTTCTTCCGATTTTTTTCCACCTGTGTTCTATTTATATACCCACCATTGAACTTGTGCTCGACTGTGTAACACCCGTGTTTTGACTGCAAACATTCTCAGGGACATTGTATTTGACACATTTAGAAGATTAAGTTTTAAAAGGGTGCAAGGGTGTTGCATCTCCCAAAAGTCTGCCCAATTGGGCACGACTCGACTGTCATCGTTGTTGGTTTTTTTACTTGTACACGTACCTATAATCGTATGGGTAGATACTGGAAATTAATACCGGGTTTGATGATTATTTGTTTTTTTTTTTTTACATACTAAACACAATTTTTTTTAAAGCGTTTCAATATTGTGAATTTAAAAAATCTGTGTTTTATTTTTTCATAGTTTATTTATTTTTGTTATTATTAAGATATCAATTCAAATACATATGTTCCAATTACTTATGAATATCAATCATCACTCGTGTAAATATCTAACGTATGAAGATTTGGGGTAATGCAGTGGATGTTTTTTTAAAGCGGTCATGATGAAAATAATTGTAATTGTTGAATGACCGGTGAACTTAGAGCTTGATGCAAAATATTAACCCCCTCCTCACTACACACAAAATATTCCTTGGTTTATTTCACATTCAAGATAATAGACATTAGAATTAGAGAGCTACTGAAGCATGATATCACTACATTAAAACATTTTTGTTATGCAATCCTTTGTCTTTTTAGGCTTTTATAGAGAAGAAAGTCCACTTGTAGTGAAAAGGTTACCTGTAGGTGTCCAATAAGTTGACAATTGCTGTCCATTATTTTAAAGAATGGACAGATACTGTCCGTTCTTAAAAATAATGGACAGTAATTGTCAACTTATTGGACAGTGCCAGGTAAACCCAATGACTTATTAGACATCTACAGGTAGGCTGAAAATAAGAGAAAGACAATACATTTGTCAAAGAGATACAAATTTAATTTTAAATCTATTTTTAAATTCCCTACAAGTAGGAATCAACACAGATATCGGAAAAATCACTGAAACACTTAAAGGTCATAGGAGACGGTTTTTAACAATACGTTTTCTCTCCATAATTATCAACTTTATTTCATAGACTCCTCATAAAAATACTTTTTTAAGATTAAAAACAATATTAACTCGAAGAAATTGAAGTGCAAAGGTAGTCGGAATAGAAAATTGTTACCCGATTATCGTTCCTGATTTCCTGAATTTGTGACGTCATAAGAGACCACACTCAGATTTGCGAATCAAAACAAAGGCACATCCATAGACGATTTATTCGCAACTGGAGGAGTTTTTGAATGGGGAACCATAGTTTGTTATACAAGGATATCACTTTGAACTCATAATTAATGCAAATGCCAGCCACATCTACGATTTTTCATCGGAGGACGAACAAGAAGATCGATCAAGATCCTATTTATTTCGAATCGGTTGAAACAATACTGACTGGTTAATGATAAATGTATGATAATTTCAGAGTACATTCTTTGATGACAATAAGAGAAATATAGATAGTTATTTTTGCGCTTTCTAACCCCATGCAGACACAGCGACGCAACATCTTTTTTTTCCGGGGGGGGGTGGGGGGGGGGTGAAGGTTGACTGACAAAAAAGGTGGGCACCCTCTCATCCCCCTTTGGTTTTATGTGCCCAAGTTCCACCCTGACTCGGATATATTTTATAGCCAGATCGAAATTTCCTTTACACACATCGTGAGCGCCGTTTTTTGAATTTATTTTCATAGGAGTTTTATACAAGTATCGTGTACAGCTATTTAGTTTAACAGGTGAATCTAATAAATATAAATGGCTTCAACATTCTTTTACAATAAAATTTGCGACATTAGGGCCTATATGAAGAATAATTTACCATCACATTAGCCGCTATAAGGGCTCTTTCTTGCGTATAATGGTTGGAACTGGAAGCCAGAGGAAGAACGATTTCTTCGTCTGGACCAGTTATTGAAGGAACTGTCGAAAAATCCGAATGTCCTGATTGTTTTTGTAGGCCATGCGTTATGGACGAGTCATACAGACAACTTTAGGTAGCCAAAGAATTTCTGGTGTGCAGTCCAGAAAAACTAATTCAAACAGAATAAAACTTTCTAAACAATTTTGGAATATGTTGAGTCATCGTGGGGTGTGGGACGATGATCGGTTCATAAGTTGTACATAGCCAGAAAATCTGCACAGTATGCAAGAACTCCCGTCGGAAACTGTATGTTTGGCTGACATACATCGTCGGACACAGGATATCCGACGAAGGCAGTCAAATGGATACAAGAAAACGTAGAAAAAAGAATAATCTGCCTAATTTATCAATGGCTCACGTTCTCATTTATACAAAATAAATTTATCGAGCTTTAATTCTTACATGTTGATTCATTCAACCGACCGGTTGTTCAAAATCCTCGGCCTTTAACGTTATTTTTTGTTTAAAATTTTTACCCTAATAAGGAAACCAACGTGCAAATTAGTGCTTCATTTAAAGAAAAAAAATCATCCCCCAACTCTTGCATGACCGTAAAAATTGGTTTATTTCACCTGGTATAAAAACTTGTAATTTCAATATGCTCCACCATTTGCTTTGAACATTCTTTTTTAAACAGAAAAGAGGGGGGGGGGGGGGGGGGGGGGGGGGGGGGGGGGGTCTGATAATGCAACTTTCAACATATAAAGTTAGACCTTCAATTTATTTACTTATGTATTCAGAGAGAAAAATTCTGATCAGAAAAGCTTCATATAACTATTTCATAGTCAAATTTCATTTCTAAACAAATCAGATCATGTTTATACTAAATTGTGAATATCTGTACTACAGTGTACATGTAGTCTACCGTCATTATATAGGCCTACAGTAGTCAAAGTTTTGCACGATTTTCTCGTCTTCGCCGTGCTTGCCGTTGGTTTGTAGCCTAGTCGAAAATAGTTAGAACTGCATCTGGTCGAAGATTTAATTTCATAAACCCATTAGTTTTTGCCAAAGTAGAATGAATACAATAACGAAACTGATCCTCATCAACCCCCATAATCGCGCAAAATGATTGTCAAACAACTTCGAGTTCTGTGTTTTCGGTGTAGATTTCACACCCAAGTCTTTCTGAACGTTGGATCATTTAGACAAAAGTATATAGAAATACCTGACTTGCTACATTACAATTGAATGTAAGCACATTGAACATTTTGACGGCTAAAACCCGCAGTTGTTAGTATAAACAAATACACATTTGCGTCAGGCTGGTCTCTTTTGACGTCATCAAGCAAGGGAGATAAGTCATCTTACTATTTTGATACTTCACACCACGGCAACATTTGACGGTCTGTAGCGCCTGTTACATTACGATTTTTTCTTAATGACTTCTTTATATATGTTAAGCAATTAAAGAAGAACACATTTTCGTGCAAAACAAATTTTTTTTGAAAATCGTCTCCTATGACCTTTAAGAGCCATTCTCTGTAACCACTTAAACATTTATATAAGGGGTCCGGCACGAACTGTCACCGATTTTTTTCAAATTTGGCACATCGACTTAATCTGGCATAAGTAATGTAAAACCATCATAATTTGGTTGCTATGCAACTCTGTTGCCATAGTAACACGTGCATGCCATTCAGGTAACAAAAGAGTCAATTATCGCATGAAAAATTACATTTTTCATTCAACTATACTGGATTAACCTGTTTGAGTTCTTATTTAATCATTATCAAATGATACTACATAGCATTTTTATTATTTAGTTTGATATTTAGTTAAAGGTTTGAATAATTAAGGTCTTCCGTTTCCAACGGAAGACCTTCTAGTGATTCTACTGTTTATTATTATTTTTTTTTTTTTTTCCCTTTCGTCTCCGAGACCGTTGGATTGATTTTCCTGAAACTTTCACAGATTGAAGAGAACGAGTGTACCTCGAGGCATTTTTTCATTTTTTCAAAATTCACTTCCGTTCGTGAGATTCGTCCGATTTTCCGGTTTTTGTCAGCAACTTTGTCCGGGGGTAAACTTGAAAACGACTAAAGATAATCGAATGAAACTTTCAGGGATGATAGATCTCTTTTCTCTATGGTGCATGCACGTAATATTTTTTGTCGCGGTCACTTCCGGTCGTCACCGGAAGTGATTAAATAAATCATCAATTTCAAACTTTTTTCTTTCAAATTGAAACCTATTTCGGTTTACTATATCTCCTTCCAATTCTCAAAAAATGTTGACCCCACCGGAAGTTGAATCTCCAACTTCCGGTTATATCAAAGAAAGACTATTCATTCTCTCATTTTTCAGAGCCATAAATTTCGGTCATGAAACTAGTTAATGAGTTGAGTTTTACATATATTATAGTCACTATAAATGTCTAGAGTAACGTCAAATATTTTTGTAAAATTCACTTCCGGTCGGCAAATACGGCTTATTGGCTGTTTTCGTTGTCCAGCGTTTTTCTCAGAAACGGTAAAAGATAGAGTCACCAAATTTTCAGGGTTAATAGATCTCACTTTGTAGGCGTGCAATAGGGGGTTAAGAATGTCGGCCGTCACTTCCGGTCGTCACCGGAAGTGATTAATAAATCATAAATTTCAAACTTTTTTCTTTGAAATTGAAACCTATATCGCTTTATTAGGTCTCGTTCTAATTCTCAAAAAACTATTGATCCCACCGGAAGTTGAATCTCCGACATCCGGTTATATCAAAGAAAGACTATTCATTCTCTCATTTTTCAGTGCCATAAATCTCGGTCATAAAACAAGTTAATGATTTGAATTTTACATATGTTAGAGACACTATAAATGTCTAGATTAAATTTAAATATTTTTGTAAAATTCACTTCCGGTCGTGAGATATGGGGTGGACATATTCAAACCTTGTTTTTTCAGTTTCTCAATAATGAATATAGATAGAGGCTTGAAACTTGTAGAGCTAGTTGATCAACTAACAGTAGTCCATTGTACACATACATTCAATTTTTTTGTCTGTCACTTCCGGTCTATACCGGAAGTATTTTAAAAAAATGTCGATTTTCCGATTTCTTCGAGTGATTTCTCAGAGATGGCTGGATATATTTTCTTGAAATTTTCAGGAATAATGTCTTATGAAATTGCCTTGCTATGATTATTTTTGTTTTTACAAAATTCACTTCCGGTCAGAAAATATGGCCGATTTTCTGTTTCTGAAAAGGAATTTTGTCCAGCATTTTTCTTGGAAAAGTTAAAATATAGGGTCATCAAATATTCAGGGATGATCAATCTCCGTCTGTAAGCGTGCAGTAGCGGGTTGAACATGTCGACCGTCACTTCCTGTCGTCACCGTAAGTGATCGAAAGAATCGCAAATTTCAAACTTTTTCTTTTAAATTGAAACCTATACTAGTTTATTAACTCTCTTTCAAAGTGTCAAAAGAATATTGAGTCTGTCGGTAGTCAAAACAACTACTTCCGGTTTCTTGATAAAATACCTTTTTACTTTTTGTCTCTTTGTCCCCATAAATCTCGCTTATATTTGAAGTCTTTCATATGATTTTCACATGTCTTAATAAAAAGTATCAACTTCTAAAGTTTTGATAATTTTTTTTTTCAAAATTGCCTTCCGGTCGGTAGTAACCTACTACTTTTTCTTTCTTTAGTCTACTTCTTTTTGTTGAGAACTCTTTCAGATAGAGACGTGAAATTTTCAGGGGATATAGACAGTAAAGAGTCGCTGTCATTTATAGGAAAACGCATCTGAATAGTACTTCCGGTCGTCACCGGAAGTTACGAGAAAGGAGTAAAAAATTCGATAATACAGTTCTCAATCATTGTTAGGCACATTTTCTGATACATCTAAATGGTTTTCGTAGGAATAGAAAGCTCTTTACCGGAAGTGGTCTAACGGAAGACCTACTCATTACTAGTAATGAGTGTCTAGTTCTGTTATATTTTCATTCTGTCTGGAAAAGAGGGTTGTTTGATACATTCTGAAAAAGCTAATTTAGAGGCAAATTTGAATTATGGATAAAAATTCCCGCATTCAGCTTGAAATCTATAAATGCTTGTACAACATACATTAGATATAGTACTATCATATAACAATGAGACATGTTTGGGAATCTACCATCTAAGCTGTGTTTCCATGGAAACAAAATGATGCATTTCGTCATGATATGACAGTAGAGATGCATTTTTCAATGTAATTCAAAATACAATTTTCTATGTATTCAAAGTATATAATCTTAATAACCGATTGCTACTGATGTTAGATTTTAAATTTTAACAAGTGTAATATGAGAATTCATGTTGGTTGCCATGGAAACGAAAATTGCTATTTCTTTTCAAATTCGAAATCCATGCAAAATAAATAAATTTTTAGACCAAAAAAAAAAAATGCTTTTATAGACAGATTCAACTGAAGTCAATGTTATAGTTGATAAAATATTAATACTGATAGATAATTCATATTACATTGTTGCTATGGTAACAAAATATCATAAAACAGCAAACTTGATGTTCACATTCTTTTCAAGTAAATCTCATTTTGTTATACATCATGCATGTTCTTCAATCATAAACACTCTTAATTTGTAACAGATAATTAAATCAATGCATAGTTTTTGTTTTTTTCTTTTTTTCTTCTTCAAATGTGCATCAAATTGCAAATGTATATCTTAAGAATTCATCAAAATAACTACCATATCTAGAAAATGCATATTTGAATATTTCAGTTATTTCAAACTATCATGTACATTTTTTCACCTTGCCAATCGAATTAAGTGTGACATTGAAATTGAATCATTGATCTTAAAAATTGTTCAAGTTAAATAAACTAAATAAGATACATAAAGATTGTAATTTATCATTGATTCATGAGGAATCCCCCCCCCCTCTCTCTCTCTCTCTGCAGTTCAATATTAGCTCTGCTTACTATGTATGTGCAAGAAATGTTATGCCAGTACCATGTATGAAATCTATTAAACTAACATTTTTTAATACATGACTTGACAATTTACAGTTACTTATGAGGAAGTATTTTGACCTTGACTCGTGACCTTGGCATTTGATTAAAAACAATTGAGGGCCTCTGTTTTCTAGAGTCTGGATGTTCATCATGGTCACTCGTTTAACGTATCTTTTTAAACATAGGTATGTGAATTATATTTCAACATCATAAGAAGACCTTGCTTGTAACTGTAACATACCAATGATGTTCATATTGAAGTCATTTAGTATGCTGGGAAAGTCAATATCTTTAATATCTGACATCGTTGGAACCCACGGGTTGATTCATTGATTATCATTTAACATACCGCCTAAGAATTTTTCACTCATATGGAGACGTCACCATTGTCAGTGAGGGTTGCAAAATTTAGGCCTATGCTAACGATATTTCCCTTTAGTAGAATTCTCTGCTTCAACTCGTAAGATTCACAATTTTTTTAACTCCATTGGTTATTACTATATCACATCAAAACTTAAAATTTGAAAGACATATTTCCATACTGTATTTGAATTTCGCTGGATTCAGAGGCATATTCCGAAACTTCACAACGCTTTTTTATGTTTTCTTTATTAGCATATCCTAATTCTGAATTATTATTTTCATGAATAATTTCATTTCACGAGATAGGTGTATTGGGTTCTTTTGGCTGGCGTTAGTTATTTCCTCATCCAAATATTCGAAAACACAATGCTTTTCAGATCAAAATTTGGCTCCATAACTTTCTCACCCTCCATATCCAGAATATTTGCAATACTTTCACTAAAATCCTTTAATTTTGACTGTGCAATGAAAATGTTCTCCCCATCAGAGGAAGACATGTTGATATGGCTCAGTACTATAGAAAGAGTGAATATAAAACCTGCAGTAGAAGACTACTTACCTGACACTGTCCAATAAGTGAACAGAAGAAACAGAATTCTATGCAAGACTGGTTATATTGTCAGACTATTCAAAACAGCTTTATTCATAATTATCATTGTCAATGGGTTTACCTGAGACTGTCCATTCTTAGAACAAAGGATGTAATGTTTTAAGTAGGATATAAGCCTCAAACTGTCCATTCTGTGAGAGAAAGAACTGATCTCGGCCCTACGAGCCTCGATCAGTTCTTTCTCTCACAGAATGGACAGTTTTTGGCTTATATCCTTTACTTATATTACATTTAATTAATTCACTGTATAATTTATTTATGAAACATTAGGTGACAATTATAATTTTAGAATCATTGGCTGGGAAAATTCAAATAGATATTAAATCATGAATTAAATACCGTATACAGTTTAGTTTTCTGATTTTAGCTGTGATGGAGTAAAAAATTGAAATAAAAATATCTTTTTTAAAGTACGACCGTGTATTAAAGAAATTATACGTTTTAGGTGTATAATGAATATTGAATCCTTCAGTATTATTAACAACATAAGGTAAAATTTATGTTGTCGGTATCAAAATTTCGTTCTGTCTAAATTGCATTCTACATTTACAACATTTCATCAGGTTTTCCGTTTATCGTGAAGATCGTTTATCTCAGGTTTTGCGTTTATCAGGTTTATCGTGTATCCTATCGTATCGTGCATGTATCCTATCCTAACATGCGTATATCGTGTTCTATATCGTTTATCATGTCAAGAATAACGTTGCGGGTACTGTATGCCTTTCATATTAACAAATTTCATCTATAAGGATGGTTTTTGCCAAGTTTGGTTCCCTATACATTCACACATGTAAAATTTTGACCCCTTATTGTTGCCCCACCCTAACCCTTGGGGTCATGTTTTTTACAAACTTAAATCTCCACTTTGTCAGGAAGCTTTCTTGTAACTTTCAGCTTTTCTGGCCCAGCTGGTTCTTATTGAGAAGATTTTTTAAAGCTGTATGACCCGATGTCCATGTATTTTTTATATGTACATAATTACTTTAAAGCAGATTAATTACTTTATAAAGTTATTAACTTTCCCTTAATTACATGGTTGAAAACATCTGCATGTAAAAGAAAACAGTGCGAATATTATTTAGAAAGTAAATATAGTGGCTACATATATAAATCATCCCATAATAGACGTCTATAAATAGACCCACGCGCGTCAGGGGAATCCCAGCATGATGTATTGACTCATACGCAACTGTCTAGTTTTAAGGCTGAAAGAGCGTAAAACAACGAATTACTAAGAGGTATTTGATATTTTTATTTCTATTAAACTTATGGTATGGTACTGTTATAACAAAATACACAGCTTTACACAGATAATACCATCGATGATCTGAAAGTTTGAATTGGTCACGTGACTGTCACTTGAAATGGCAGAGTGACGCGGTTATTTGTAAACATCGATTTAAAATCAAATTATTTGGGTTAAAACAGGTGAAATAATTTATGATATGTCGTACAGTCTCATAACTACATACGTGTAATGATTTAATAGCGTTTTTACGAGATGGAAAAAAATATTGTAATTCGGACCATACAGCTTTAATGTTCCCACCCTCTTTTTGAGTTTTTGTGATTATCTCCCTTGAAAGGGCATGGCCTTTCATTTCAACAAGCTTATATCCCCATATCAATGTGGATCATGTCTACCTAATCATCCTTGGATATGGATATATTACAGAAAGAGAGACAGAGAGTGCATGGTAGCAGTGTAGGATACCTATAATATTATTTTGTGTGTTATTGTTCAATTCTTAATATAATATCTAATGCATTGTGTAAAGGGAAAATGTATACCGTGCATAAATGTCAAACTATTTGCAAATAGCCTATACATATATAACTTTATGGAATGCAGCATGTGTTAGTTATAAACCTTACAAAAGCTTTGCAAATACATGAGCAATGCTTCACAGCAGCATACTTATCATGAAGTATTAACGTGCTTCTTGAAGTATGCTGGCCAAAAGTCCCGCAGTTCATGCCCTCGTATATCAAAATTTTCAAAACTGAAATTTATTTCTTAAATGAACTACAACTGTATAAACATTATAACACTAGATATCTGCAGTGTGACGTAAAATTTATTCAGTTTCTTGTTTATGCTAAAAAATATAATGACGAATTTTACCTGGCATCCATGTCAATGTTATCATGTAGAAGACAGCCATCCATATTGTTTGCATACACTTTCTCATAAGTGTGCAGTTCATAAGATGAAGAGTTCATCACCAATGTATGCCTTTTTCCTTACTTGAGAGGTCCTTCAATACACAATACACCAAGTCTTTACAGCACATACTTCCTTCCTGTTCGGCGATTGTCAGCTACAGTACAAATGACTCGAACAAGACAAACCTATGAAAATAAAGATTGATCGTCATCACTAAAGTAAAACATCCTAAATAAAGACTCCTTCATATAAAGGTAACAAAAAATGACACCCAGGTCACCAGAGAACACATCTTCTGTGAAAAGCAAATGAAAGATGGGTTTCAGGTTTGTATGTTATAGCGTCATGCCAATGGGACTGGTCTTAAAAGAATTACACTCATTTCCTCTTTACACAGAAAATTACGTATGTTTACATATATACATAATACATGTAAGAATACGCACACACACACCCCCACTTAATTTTCCTACAATGAAGTTGAATAAATATTACATTAATGATTTTAAAAATCACAAGCCATAAAGTCACAAATATGTAGTTATCAGGTTGTATAGCAATTCAAAATACAAAACTGTCAGTTATATATATCTGAAAACTTTTGAAATTTCTTCAAGCAATAGAAAATTTCACTTTTTTTCTGCTGTAAAATGTCATAATTATGATAAATTGGAGAAAATAAACCTGGCCATTTTTTAAATTTTCAAAGCAGGCTATATTGGGAATTTACTTTGAACAAAAAGATGAAGGGAATGGATGATTTCTCTCAAGTTTATACTTATTAATAACCCAGCATATATTAAACCGATGCAAGTTGTTTCGGCCTTTTTACAGTTCGGCCCTAGGTTCGTTCGGCCTCAAGTTTTTTCGGCCTCTTGTCGTTTCGGCCTCAGATACCTAGTCGTTTCGGCCCAAGTTTCGTAAGCGACAAAATACCGACAATGTGATGTTGTTTTTTTTGTTAATATAGATGTGTAATGAATTTATGCTATTGTTGTTTGTTGAATGGAAGCTGTTCGAGTGTAAGCTTTTGAGAGGTAGGCCTAGTGTTAGAAAAGATTATAAAATATATGCAAAATTGTTCAAATTTTCTTTTCCATGATGCTTAGCAAATTGTGATACCATGATGATTGTGAATAGCTTTTGAAATCATCAAGGCAAACTTTTTAACATCGAAATATAATGATTTCTTAACTTTGTGCCGTAAAATTTCAATTTAGCATTTGACATGTGATTTCACCGCAAAACCTATAGATATTAAAAATCACTTTGAAATCATGTGAAGAAACTACAAACAACTGTGTATTTTTTGTTAGTATATTTATAAAAATTAGCTACAATTTAAGTGATACTACACTAAGCTTATTCAAAAAGGCATTTTTTCAATGAAATATATTTAGTGAAAAAATAAACAATTATGACTCATGGCCAGGTACTGTTCCTGTAAACTGATGTGTTATTTGCGTAGTTAGTGTATGTTAGGTTCAGTTAGTAATTTTACGGGTGAATACAATGATGTTGATAATAAAATCTACAGTACAGACCACGAGTATTCCCCAACACACGGTGTAAAATGTCCGTGAACACGATGTATGTGTATTTCGAATACACAAGAAGACTGCCTTGTCTAAAAAGTTAGTCCCTGATACCCACCGTGAGATCAGTGGCGAATTTAAGGGGGGCAGCCGGCGTCCCACCCCCCATAAATTTTCAAATTTAAGGTAAATCGTGGTATCTTGTTTAGAAAAAATGTAATAAACGATTAAAAAAGCAATAATTTCATTCTTTCCCAGCCGGGAATATCTATCAGACATTCATATTATGAATTATTTTTTACCATAAATGTAACGTGTTCAACTTTGTATACAAATAAAGAAGTCGATCAACAGAAACACGAGTGATTGATTCTAAAATCTTATTTACAAGTTTTGATGAATATTAATGAGTCAAGTATCATGGAAAATTATTTAACCATACTAAACTGACACAGAGAACTAAAAACTTGATTGTAATGTGCACGAGGTCCGCGTGCTTGAATGCTTGAAATTCGGTCACGGCCTCCCGGGAAGCTGATTCACACTTTTACGCATGGAAATATGTTACAAAATTGTTGTACATGTACATTGTATGTCCAATTCTTCGGTTTTGTAAATTAATGATTGACCACACAATTAGCTGTGCGTCAATTTTCAATTTAAGGACATAGGATACCCAACAACATTTGCTGTAGAATTTTGTAATACTATTTATAAGGGTTTAAAATATTCAATGATAACCGATGTGATTTCTCTCTCTCTCTCTCTCTCTCTCTCTCTCCTTTCTAGCCGACCAAACTTATGAAGTGTGAGGACGTCCTCACAATGTGTAGAAGATAATACACACATATATTATTATTATTGAGAAAAGAAGACATTCAGTCAAGTCGCAGATCAGGCAGACGGTAAACGTTTCTTCATACAAATGTCTTGAACCTCAACTTGTCATTACGCACATGATGGATCCACAGTTTACATAGTCTTTATGACTTGGTTGAGTCGCGAATTTCGAGAAAAAAAACTTTTTTCACATTCCCCCCTTCGCATTAGTGCGGTAATTAACTGTTTGCTAGGAATGCATCAATCTATTTATTCCTAAGATCTACCACATGCACATCTTTGATGATCTCACAGGTGCTTGGGTTCAGGACCCCCCCCCCCCCCCCCTTCGAATAAGCTACATGAGTTGATTTAATTAATTTTTGTTGAAAATATTACTAATGCATGTCAACAACGTCTTGCATACCCATAAAGTCCAAAATACATGTAATTCAAAATAAGCCCTTTAGAAAAATACCCTCACTGATTATTATAAGTTCTGTTATAATAACCAGTGAGGGTATTATTTTTTTAAAGGGCTTATTTTGAATTATTTTGGACTTTATGGGTATGCAAGACGATTGTATTGAGAGGGGGGGGGATTATTGATTGTGTCAAGTCGATGTTTGGAAATAATACTTGACGTTAGGGTATTCTCTTTCGAGAAATGTTGAATATTTGAAGTGAAGTGCATATAACGTTATAGATCTGTCAAGAACGACATTAAAACAAGAAAAAAATTATCTGCAACAACTTTTTAATTGTTCACCAAAGAAAGCAGACGATATATAGAGCTTCTCTATCTGCTGGACTGTAAATATCGGATATATGGACCTAATGTATACTGACAATTCAGAAATATTGTGCAAAAATACATGTTGATTAGGCTTAAAAACACAATCTTAATCTCAAACTCCAATGAATATTGTCATCTTTCTATGTTAGGTCGTCGCACTGCACGTTTCTCAAAGCCGGATATATATTTTGAAGGCTTATTTTCATATTTTCACTGCATCAGATGGTACCGGTTTATAATTAATCAGCATCATAATGTGATTTGACATTTTTGCTTTTAAAATACAAGCTTATGTAATCTGTAAATGGCATATCATTTTCTTTGATGGTGTGGACTTCCTTGTTTACACCATAGACAATTATAACAGTTTACACAACAATTAAACATTTTTGTTTTGCAATCCTTTGACTTTTTAGACTTTTATATACAAGAAAGTCCACTTGTAGTGAAAAGGTTATACATGTAGGTGTCCTTTATTTTTAAGAATGGATAAATTTATACTGTCCGTTCTTAAAAATAATGGACAGCAATTGTCAACTTATTGGACAGTGTCAGATAAACCCAATCTACAGGTAGACTGAAAATAAGAAAGACAATACGTGTGTCATGGAGATACAAATTCAATTTTAAATTCCTTACAAGTAAGAATCAAAACAGATATCGGAAAAATCACTGAAACACTTAAAACGATATTTTCTCTTAGTAGAATTCTCTGCTTCAACTCGTAAGATTCACAATTTTTTAAATTCCATTGGCCATTATGATGTCGCATCAAAACTTAAATTTGAAAGACATATTTCCATACTGTATTTGAATTTCGCTGGATTCAGAGGCACAATCCAAAACTTCTTCACAACGCTTTGGGGGGGAGGGGGGGTTTCTTTATTAGCATATCATAATTCTGAATTATTATTTTCGCTTTCATGAATAATTTCATTTCACGAGATGGGCACATTGGGTTCTTTTGGCTGGCGTTAATTATTTCCTCATCCAAATATTCGAAATCACAATGCTTTTCAGATCAAAATTTGGCTCCCAGTGGCAACCTTTTACGTTGTTAAAATGTTGATAGCTTCTGACCCCCTGCCTCGGTAATATTCGAACCCAAGCTACGCCTATGGCTCCAATAAGTGAACAAAAGAAACAGACTTCTACGCAAGACTGGTTATATTGTCAGATTATTAAAAAAATAACTTTATTCATAATTATCATTGTCAATGGGTTTACCTGAGCCTGTCCATTCTTAGAACAAAAGATGTAATGTTTTAAGTAGGATATAAACCTCAAACTGTCCATTTTGCGAGAGAAAGAACTGATCTCGGCCCTACGGGCCTCACCCAGTTCTTTCTCTCACAGAATGGACAGTTTTTGGCTTATATATATCCTTTACAGAAATATCAATTTTGATATAGTAAGTAAGATGAGAAAAAAGACTTAATTTATTGGTATTACAAAGGTATTTAAAAGTTAGGCCGAAACGACTAGGGCCGAAACGACATTAGGCCGAAACTACTAACGGCCGAAAAAACTTGGGGCCGAACTGAAAAAAGGCCGAAACGACCAGAAATCATATTAAACATATATCACACACTTATTAATAACCCAGCATATATTAAACATATCACACACATTGTGGATCAACCTATTGGACACGAAGAGGTCATGTCCTAATTCGCATTACCTACATGTAGAAAACATTGTTTAGCAAGCCAAATACAGTAAACTTGTAATTTACAGGGTAAAACATGTTTGCTGTTTTAGAGCTAGTTTTTTTGCACATCTTGAATGTGTAAACTTTTCCATTTGTTCACAGAATGGACGGCCGGGTGCATGGTCCCGAAAAATTGACAATCTATTGTTTGTGTTGTTGATCTTCACGCACACACATTCATTACATTTACTCTAGCTATTACACATACTGCAATCATAACAGGCATTTTAAGTGCTTCACGCACACACATTCATTACATTTACTCTAGCTATTACACATACTGCAATCATAACAGGCATTTTAAGTGCTTCACGCACACACATTCATTACATT
Organism: Ostrea edulis; assembly: GCF_947568905.1. Classification (NCBI taxonomy): domain Eukaryota; kingdom Metazoa; phylum Mollusca; class Bivalvia; order Ostreida; family Ostreidae; genus Ostrea; species Ostrea edulis. The sequence continues at coordinate 21,127,888 of NC_079172.1, read as the reverse complement.
TACTCTAGCTATTACACATACTGCAATCATAACAGGCATTTTAAGTGCTTCACGCACACACTTTCATTACATTTACTCTAGCTATTACACATACTGCAATCATAACAGGCATTTTAAGTGCTTCACGCACACACATTCATTACATTTACTCTAGCTATTACACATACTGCAATCATAACAGGCATTTTAAGTGCTTCACGCACACACATTCATTACATTTACTCTAGCTATTACACATACTGCAATCATAACAGGCATTTTAAGTGCTTCACGCACACACATTCATTACATTTACTCTAGCTATTACACATACTGCAATCATAACAGGCATTTTAAGTGCTTCACGCACACACATTCATTACATTTACTCTAGCTATTACACATACTGCAATCATAACAGGCATTTTAAGTGCTTCACGCACACACATTCATTACATTTACTCTAGCTATTACACATACTGCAATCATAACAGGCATTTTAAGTGCTTCACGCACACACATTCATTACATTTACTCTAGCTATTACACATACTGCAATCATAACAGGCATTTTAAGTGCTTCACGCACACACATTCATTACATTTACTCTAGCTATTACACATACTGCAATCATAACAGGCATTTTAAGTGCTTCACGCACACACATTCATTACATTTACTCTAGCTATTACACATACTGCAATCATAACAGGCATTTTAAGTGCTTCACGCACACACTTTCATTACATTTACTCTAGCTATTACACATACTGCAATCATAACAGGCATTTTAAGTGCTTCACGCACACACATTCATTACATTTACTCTAGCTATTACACATACTGCAATCATAACAGGCATTTTAAGTGCTTCACGCACACACATTCATTACATTTACTCTAGCTATTACACATACTGCAATCATAACAGGCATTTTAAGTGCTTCACGCACACACATTCATTACATTTACTCTAGCTATTACACATACTGCAATCATAACAGGCATTTTAAGTGCTTCACGCACACACATTCATTACATTTACTCTAGCTATTACACATACTGCAATCATAACAGGCATTTTAAGTGCTTCACGCACACACTTTCATTACATTTACTCTAGCTATTACACATACTGCAATCATAACAGGCATTTTAAGTGCTTCACGCACACACATTCATTACATTTACTCTAGCTATTACACATACTGCAATCATAACAGGCATTTTAAGTGCTTCACGCACACACATTCATTACATTTACTCTAGCTATTACACATACTGCAATCATAACAGGCATTTTAAGTGCTTCACGCACACACATTCATTACATTTACTCTAGCTATTACACATACTGCAATCATAACAGCCATTTTAAGTGCTTCACGCACACACATTCATTACATTTACTCTAGCTATTACACATACTGCAATAATAACAGGCATTTGTCACATACATATTAATTTTATATTCTATTCATATTATATTACGAACAAATATAGATCCCATCTATCAAAGTCATGTAACATTAAATCGTACATCCAACATAGTATACTACATAATACTCAAGTTTGCAATATAATGTTAATTATATATGTGTGAAAGTCTCTGTCGTCTGAAAATTCTGCAAATTAATTTGAAGATATACGTACAGATTACTACCCGTGAATTTATCAACAAATTTAATACAGCTATGAATCAATGATATCAATACTATAAACAAAGGAATTTTCTCATATATTTATATATATTATCTTATGTGTTCTAATGCACTTCACCATTGGTTCGTTTGATATCACGTGTCAAAGTATAGAAATACAGATTGACTGGGTATTTCTAATTATAAACATAAAAAAAACTCGGATTGACCTGTACTTTCTAATAATAGATTAGGGAAATTTTGCTAAGTGCAACAATGAATGTGATTTGCAGACGTATGTCATTCCATCCAATCAAATTCTCTTCTCCCGAGTCTTTCTAATTATAAACGTAAACAAGAGGCCCATGGGCCACATCACTCACCTGGGCTCATTTAAAGGTTTTTCCTATTCGCATGTCAACTAAACTTTGATCCCTATTGTGGCCCCAACCTACTCCTGGGGGCCATGATCAGATTTTAACAAAATTGAATCTGCACTATGTCATAAAGTTTTCATGTAAATGTAAACTTCCCTGGTCAGTGATTTTTAAGAAGATTTTTAATGATTTTCCCTATATATATGTAAAATTTTGATCCCCTACTGTGGCCCCATCTTACCCCGGGGACCATGATTTTTACAAACTTCAATCTGCACTATGTCAGGAAGCTTTTGTGCATATGTAAACTTCTTTAACCTAACCTGTACAGAAAATTCTAGCCTTAATTTTGCTCATGTGCAGCTCATGGGTTGCACATGAGAATCTGGTTAGAAACGTATGTAAATTAGGTAGTTTTCAGATCTGCTCATGTACAGATTGTGAGATTATAAGTTAGAGACTAATTTTCTAACCTAATTCCAAGTGTGCAAAGCTTTGCTAACCTGAATTCTCATGACCAAGAGGTTAGATTTCTATGGATAACTGATGTGAGCAAAGACTTAATTCATTGATATAAACTTAAGAATCTTATTAAGTCCAAATTGCACACGTGAACAAAATATGAGCAATTCAGACTTAGACAGATTTCTCTTTCTTATAATGTAAACAAAAATGTCAAGTCCAGTTTGCTCCACAGGCACCTGAAGTATGGATTATTATTACCCCCCCCCCCCTTTTCTTATAATTATTTTTTTGGTGGCAATAATTTCTCTGAAATGTGTGAATTCCCAGTTTATCTCATCCCTCTTTCGATTCATGCAATCGTTTCACGCTTTTTGTAAGCTTTAGAGATTGGCCTTCTACCGGTATAATAAAATGAATAAGTAAGAAACAAAAATTTGTAAACAAACAGGGGGTCCCCACTTCAGGGCACATTTTCCAAGTAATTACAGCATTACCTAATGAATTTTGGCGAGTGGCAGGTCGGGGAGATGTAATTTTACAAATCTCTTCAACCCAAAACCCATCTCATTTCCCATCTCATCTCTTTTTTTTGACACAATATTGCGTGCATTGATTGGACAGGGCTTCATCTCTTCCAATGGCAGCCAAAAAGGAGGTCACAGAGTACGAATTTGCTGTATGCAACGTGTGATTGGTTCGCAAAGACATTCCTAATTAGTCTCGGGATCATTCGAAGGGTCTCTGGATTATTCGCGGACCAATACACGACACGGACAGTCATATACACTTCCTACCAGATAAACAGGACTAGAGAAGAGATTCCTCCCACAATAATTCCTGCTAACTTCTGTCGATGTCTCAACTTAAGACACTGATGATTCTCTATATTTTGGTCCGAAAAATATTTCCAGCCTGCAGGTGGAAAGGTGACTATTTTAACGTATATATATAATTTTCTATATATTGTGAAAACTGCATAATCGTATAATAATAATGACAAAAAATCAATATATGCACCCAAGGGTGCATGAGCCGAGTTGCATGGGATACATTGTAAAGTCAGGAATGATATGGCATGTTTATAATTGTGAAGAACTAATTTCAGTTTTAAACTTTTCGAGTTACTGTCTGAAGTTTTCAATCTATTTTTGGTCACTGTGACCTTGACCTTTGATCTCCAAAATCAATAGGGGCCTTGCTTTGCTGGTATCCAACAATATATCCAAGTTTCGTTTGATTCAAGTTAAAAAAAAATTTAATTATCAGTGATTTTTTTTGTTTTTCAAACTACCACCACTCCTTTTGAATTGGGAAAAATTAGCGACATTTTCCTCAATTTGGGAACAAGAGGCCCATGGGCCACATCGCTCACCTGAGTCACCTTGGCCCATATCTGAAGACTTTCCATATATATTTGCATGTAAAACCTTAGTCCCTATTATGGCCCAAACTACCCTTTGCAAACTTGAATCTACACTATGTCAGAAAGCTTTCATGTAAATATCAACTTCTTTGGCCCAATGGTTCTTGAGAAGAAGATTTTTAAAGCTTTTTCCTATATTTGTATGTAAAACTTTGACACCCCCCCCCCCCCACTTGTGGCCCCATCCTACCCCCCCGGGGGCCATGCATGATTTGAACAAACTTAAATTTGCACTATGTCAGAAAGTTAACTGTTTCTTCTAAATATCAGCTTTTCTGACTCAGTGGTTCTTGAGAAAAAGATTTTAACTATATATTGTATGTAAAACTTTGATCCCCCCTTGTGGCCCCATCCTACCCCCGGGGGCCATGATTTGAACAAACTTGAATCTGCACTATGTCAGAAAGTTTTCATGTAAAAATCAGCTTTTCTGGCTCAGTAGTTCTTGAGAAGATTTTTCCTATATATTTGTATGTAAAACTTTGATCCCCTATTGTGGCCCCATCCAACCCCCGGGGCCCATGATTTGAACAAACTTGAATCTGCATTATGTCAGGAAGCTTTCATGTAAATCTCAGCTTTTCTGGCTTAGTGGTTCTTGAGAAGATTTTTCAAGTTTTTCCCTATATATTTGTATGTAAAACTTTGATCCCCCCTTGTGGCCCCATCCTACCACCGGGGGCCATGATTTGAACAAACTTGAATCTGCAATATGTCAGGAAGCTTTCAGGTAAATTTCAACTCTTCTGGCCCAGTGGTTCTTGAGAAGAAGATTTTTAAATGACCCTACCCTATTTTTGCATTTTTGTGATTATCTCCCCTTTGAAAGGGACATGGCCCTTCATTTGAACAAACTTGAAAGCCCTTCACCCAAGGATGCTTTTGGCCATGTTTGGTTGAAATTGGCACAGTGGTTCTGGAGAAGAAGTCGAAAATGTGAAAAGTTTAACAGACAGACAGACGACGGACAAAAAGCGATCAGAAAAGCTCACTTGAACCTTCGGTTCAGGTGAGCTAAAAATCATTCATAGTAAATTAAAATGGTAAAGATGCATAAAATAATCAAATAACAATTTTTTGTTTGAGGTTTATTTCAGATCTGATTTAAAATCATAAAATAAATCATTATTTAACATTAAATATGAATTGGAAGTCACACCTTGTATATATATATTATTTACTTTTTCTAAAAAATACTTATTGTCTAATTTCATAAAGAAAAAATAAATTATTAATTCACAAGCATTTGTACCCATAATCTTGTAACTATTATATTAATAATCAAGTTTCCAGAATGTCTCTCCTGTTTTGTATTTTTCGAATTTTAGTAAAACCCTATACTGATGGCCACTTCCTGTTATTAGCCTGACCCTACAAAAAATGGCGGTCAAAATAAATTGTAAACAATATGACTTAATGTGCATCTGGAAGCTATATACTTCGCTGCATATCTGCTAATATGGATGCCTCTATTGTTTTACATATTCTTTACAAAACCTTTTGCATGTGCAGTGGTTTGGAGAATAAAACTAGGAAGAAAAAAAAACCTATTTACTCTGTCAGAAATATACGGTAACCTTTTTTTTAAATGGCCCAATTTCCCTAGATTTAAAATTGGGAAAAACATATCTATATAATTGGGGGGAAATAGCTAATTTTAGTGAGGGGAAACAGCCGAATATCGGTGGCATTTTGGCCCCAAAAAAATCACTGATTATCCTCCAGAAACCAACATTTTTTTTTATTTTAAATCTATTTTTGGTCACTGTGACCTTGACCTTTGACCTATTTTCTCCAAAATCAATAGGGGTCTTCCTTACTTGGTACATAACAATATCTTTAAGTATCATTTGATTCGGATGTAAACTTTCTGAGTTATCATCCGGAAACCAAATATTTCTGAAATTTTCATTCTATATTCGGTCACTGTGACCTTGACTTTTGACCTTTTTTCTCCAAAATCAATAGGGGTCTTCCTTATCTGGTACCCAACAATATATCAAAGTGTCATTTGACTCGGATTTAAACTTTCTGAGTTATCATCCGGAAACCAAATTTTTCTGAAATTTTATTCTATTTTCGGTCACTGTGACCTTGACCTTTGACCATTTTTCTCCAAAGTTAATAGAGGTCTTCCTTACCTGGTACCCAACAATATATCAAAGTTTCATTTAATTAGATTTAAAACTTTTCGAGTTATCATCCGGAAACCAATTGTTGACGTCCAATCGCCCGCCCACCCACCCGCCCGCATCACCAAACCAATAGCTGAGTTCAACTTCGTTGCAACTCGGCTAATAATAAAACTAAATATTTAATTTAAATGGTATTAAACTACAGACCTGTTTACAGTCTGTATTTTGACTATATTTGTATGCAATTAATGGAAAAAAGTACCAAATACTGATTTAGGTCATAAAATGACATATATATGGATCAATGATATTCTGACCATACATTTTTTTCTATTACATATTAGTTCAATTAGTTACAAATTCCATTCCTTAAGGAAGTTAAAAAGTTTAAACTCTTTATATAAAATAATACAATTTGGATTTACAAAATTCTTCCATTTCCTTGTATTAGGAGGAGAAATACAGATAAAGACAAATTTTTACGAGTCTTCCGAAAACACAATGTTGGGGTAAACTTATCTGCAACTAGTACTTCTTCCTTCTTTTATCTTAGGAAGAATATATTTGCCTCCGAGATTGAAGATCGGGGGGCATTTGGTTTTTGTCCTGTCTGTCATTCTGTCTAAAACTTTAACCTTGCTAATAACTTTTGAACATTAAGTGATCATTGAGGTGTGATATTTCACATGAGTATTCTTTGTGACAAGACCTTTCCGTTGGTACTAAACCTTTTGACCTTGGACCTACTTTTAAATTTTTTTGCATTGGTCGTAACTTCTAAATGGTAAATATTAGAGCTTTCATATTGCACATGAGCATTTCTTCTGACAAGATCTTTCTACTGGTACCAAGGTAATTTGTCCTTGTGACCTTGGCCATCTTTGGAATTGGTCATTATTGGAGGCATTTGTGTTTCACAAAAGCATCTTGTTTTTAATTATATCTAGGTCAAGCTAGTAGAGGGTCAAAATCTATTTATAGATTCTACCAAATTGACAATTATCAGGAGGAAATGCAAAAGAAATGGGTGTAGGACATTAAAGGCTCTTATAGATTACTATACTTCTCTCCAAAGATTCAAGCGACCAACTCGGCTACTGGAGAAAAATCACAAAAGCCTCCACTTCAGATATGAGATCATAAGTCCCATTAAAGGCAAGTATGAAAAAAAATACCCAACTTAAATATGATTTTATGTGTCAATATTTCATGATTGTCAATTGTATTGATTTTTCAATACCAATTCCTTTATATATTAATATGATAAATAAAGTCAGGTCTCCATAACATGATATGTGCATCTCTGTCCTAGGCATATCGGTATGCAATATGTAGGGAACATTATAATGCTTCAATATTGTACAAACAGGGCACTAACAAACGTTCTCTACACTTACTATGCTCCTTCCGGAAGAGCGCAAGTGCGCAAGCGCACCTTGATTAGCATATCAAAATAAACAATATTGTAAACGTATCAAGTACGAACGTTGCACGCGTCTTAATTGAAGTAGTAGCTAGTAGCGAAACTGCACTGTACGTACAAATTATGGAGAATTTTAAAGTGTTGCCCTTTAAATCGATAAATTTAGAGAGGGGGAAATCGAGTAGGAAAAGAAGGTGTAACGTATATGCATTGTATATATCAAACTCTGAGATTATCCCTGTTTACCGCACACACTGATAACCACGTGTTTGCATACTCTTTAATAACATGTACTCGGCATTCTGAAATAAACTGATGTAGAGACAAGACGCATTCTGTTATACTGTACTACTTTACATGGTGTCAGAAGTAAAAGTACTAAGTGAAACTTCTGTATGTGTATCTCTGGTTATTTGTCACCATGAGCAATCACGAAGATAATGCTGCTACTGCTCCCTCTATTCCTGTCTTTGTGAATCCAAACATTCCAATACCTGGAAAACTGGATCTTAAAGGAAACCTGTGCACGAACTGGAAAAAGTTCAAGCGGATTTGGAGCAATTATGAAACAGCGTCTACTCTCAAGGAAAAAGACAAGGAGGTGAGAACTGCTACCTTTCTTACTTGCATCGGAGCTGACGCTCTGGATATTTTTGATGGTCTTCAGTTTGACTCTGAAGATGACAAAAAAGACATAGACAAAGTTCTAGAAAAATTTGAATCCTTCTGCATTGGACAGACCAATGAAACTTATGAAAGGTACACTTTCTACAAACGAGACCAAGAAATCAATGAAAACATTGACACTTATGTGGCAATTCTCAGATCTCTAGCGAAAACCTGCAAATTTGATGCTCTAGAAAACGATATGATCCGAGACAGAATTGTACTTGGAATCCGTGACAATGGAACACGCAAAAAGCTACTGCAAGAAGCAAAACTGGACCTAAGAAAATGCGTTGACATATGCAGAGCAAACGAAAAGTCAACATCGCAACTTAAAACCATGGAGGAAGTTCACGCTGTCAAATTCAAAACCATGCGAAAAACTAAACCGCTGAGAACAACACAAGCGCACAGAAAAGATTTCAAACAAGTCCCAGAAACAAAAGTTCAAAAGGAATGTTTATATTGCGGTAAAGAGCACCTCTTCCGTAAGGAATTGTGTCCAGCATGGGGAAAAACATGCAGGAAGTGCAATAAAATGAATCATTTTTCATCAAAATGTCTGCAGACAAAGCCGAAATCAAAACGGGAACATGTAAAACAAGTCAACCAGGAATCCAGTGACGAGGAATTCATCCTCATGATCGAAAATGTTAATGCCATTGAGAAAAAGATTTTTGCAGAAATCGAAATTGGAAATGATACAGTGAAATTCCAATTGGATTGCGGATCAACCGTAAACGTTCTACCCGAGAAAATTTACAAAGAAGTCTGTAATGACCCCTATCTCAGGATGTTACAAAAGGCAGACATGACTCTGGTAATGTTTAACAAGTCGGAATGCCAACCCCTTGGAAAACGGCGAATAAGCGTCCGCAACCCCAAAAACAATAAAAAATACAACATAGAAATTGTTGTGGTCGAAGGAAATCTTAATCCTATTCTCGGAGCAAAGGCTGTACAAGGAATGAAAATGATAACTGTCAACACAGAAAACATAGCAGCCATTGAGTCAGCCTCCCAAAGCAACTTCATCATTGAAAAATACAGTGACGTATTTAATGGCCTGGGTAAACTGGATGGAAAATTACACCTCGATGTTGACAAATCAGTTACGCCAGTAAAACTACCAACAAGAAAAGTCCCGATTGCAATGAAGGCACCGTTAAAATCTGAAATCGACAGACTGTCAGATTTAGGCGTTTTGGCTCCAGTAACAGAACCGACTGACTGGATATCGTCATTGGTGGCTGTACGGAAGCCCAGTGGGAAAATGCGTCTGTGTATAGATCCCAAACCTCTGAACAAAGCGCTAAAGAGAAATCACTATGCAACACCAACTATAGATGATATTTTGCCAGAACTAAGCCAAGCCAGAATTTTTTCTGTAGTAGACTGCAAGGATGGCTTTTGGCATATTACTCTCGATGATGAGAGTAGTTTTCTCACAACATTCGGAACCCCTTGGGGTAGATATCGATGGCTCCGCATGCCATTCGGTATTAAACCAGCAAGCGAAGAATTCCAGCGGAGAATGGATGAAGCTCTATCTGGTATACATGGAATCAAAGCGATTCATGACGACATAGTCGTATACGGTTGTGGAAACTCGGATGACGAGGCCATACGTGATCACGACAAAAAATTATCTACCTTGCTAGAGAGATGCAGGGAGAAAGGGATAAAAATCAACAAAGACAAAATGAAACTAAAATTGCGATCCGTGTCATATTTAGGACACATTATCTCAAGCGATGGACTCAAAGTTGACCCCTTAAAAATCAAGGCAATCACTGAAATGCCAAGACCTAAATGCAAAGCAGACATACAACGTTTACTAGGAATGGTAAATTTTGTCCAGAAATTCGCGCCAAATCTCTCGGAGATAACAGCACCCCTCAGAGACCTACTAAAAGCAGAATCGGAATTTGTGTGGGACAATGCTGTACATGGCAAAACATTTGACGAATTGAAAAAACTACTATCTACGAGTCCTATACTTCGTTTCTTTGATCCTAACCTACCGACGACGGTACAGTGTGACGCATCTGAACGCGGACTAGGAGCCTGTCTCATACAAAATGAGCAACCCGTTGCATATGCATCCCGTGCATTAACGCCTACCGAAGTCAACTACGCACAGATTGAAAAGGAACTACTCGCTGTTCTCTTTGCCATGGAACGCTTTGAGCATTACACACTTGGACGGAAAGTAAAAGTGGAATCAGACCACAAACCACTAGAAATCATCAGCAAGAAAAGTTTAGTTTCCGCTCCTAAACGTCTTCAACGAATGCTCTTGCGTCTTCAGAAGTTTGATTACGAGATCACATACAAACGAGGTCTTGAAATGTATCTTGCTGATACACTGAGTCGAGCCTATCTGCCAACTGTACAGATACAAAGAAATGATTCTGAAGACAGAGTACTCGCCATTACCGACCGTGCAAAATCTGAAAAAGATGCAGAGTCCGTTACAATGAGTGAATACGTCACCATCTCGTCCGAAACTCTAAAGAAAATCAAATCTGCAAACTCGCGTGATGAAACAATGCAAAAGCTGTACAAAACAATCAAAGATGGTTGGCCGGAGCGAGATGAACTGACACCCGATATACAGATCTTCTACACATTCAGAGACGAATTGACTTCACAGGATGGTTTAATTTTCAAAGGAGACCGCATTGTTATTCCACCTACATTGAAAGGTGAAATTCTTCAAAAGGTACACTCCAGCCACATTGGTATTCAAGGATGTTACCGTAGAACCAAAGAATCACTATATTGGCCAAACATGATGAAAGATATCGAATCTTTTATCAAGGAATGTCCAGTCTGCTCTACCATACAGGGTGAGCAAGGCAAAGAAACTCTCATTTCGCATGAAATTCCCGATAGACCATGGCAGAAAATTGGAACTGACCTCTTTCAATTTGATGACAAACAATATCTCATCACTGTTGATTACTATTCCGATTTTTTTGAAATTGATCGTCTACATGATAAAAAATCAAAGGAAGTCATCACCAAACTCAAGGCACAAATGGCCAGACACGGAATTCCTGAAATTTTGATTTCAGACAACGGCCCGCCTTACAATAGCAAGGAATTTGCTTATTTCTCAGAGAACTATGAGTTCAAGCATACTACGTCATCGCCATTGTACCCAAAATCTAATGGGAAAGTTGAAAATGCAGTTAGAATTGCAAAAAACCTAATGAAGAAATGCCAATTAGATAAAAGCGATCCTTTCCTCGCTCTATTAGATTGGAGAAATACTCCCTCTGAAAATATTGGAACTTCTGCAGTTCAACGACTAATGGCACGCCGTACAAGAACTCTGCTACCAATCAAAACCGAACTTTTGAAACCAGCCCTAACCCCAAATGTCAAAGAGCGATTGAGAGAACGGAAACATAGATCAGCATTTTACTACAATCGCACAGCGAAAGACCTACCAGAGATTAAAAGTGGGGAAACCGTGAGAATTCGACCTTTTGGACATGAAAAAAATTGGACGAAGGCAAAGGTCAACGAAAAAGTAAACATCCGCTCGTATCAAGTGATCACGGAGGATGGTCGCCTCTATCGACGAAACAGAAAACATTTGCGTTGCACAAATGAGCCATTTGTCGAAAATAACGAGGTAGTGACAGATAAGACCGTTAGCACAGCCGAAAACACACCACCATCAGCAGATAAGACTACAATTGAAAATCATAAACCACCGTCAGCAGATAAGACCAATTATGCTCTGATTTCAACCAGGAGATCTACCAGAGAAATTAAATTGCCGAAACGATACGAGGACTTCAAAATGTATAAGTGATTATATAAAGTGATGAGGCATAATAATCCTCAAATATATATATATAGTGTAAATATATATCCCGATATTTTAGAGACAAAAGATAGTTCTTATTTTTATCATAACTCTGAATTATTAATTTAATTCATAACACTTTGTTAATTTTGCAGTATTTTTTCACTCTCTTATAATGTAAAATAAGAATAATTAAAGAAGGGGGATGTAACGTATATGCATTGTATATATCAAACTCTGAGATTATCCCTGTTTACCGCACACACTGATAACCACGTGTTTGCATACTCTTTAATAACATGTACTCGGCATTCTGAAATAAACTGATGTAGAGACAAGACGCATTCTGTTATACTGTACTACTTTACAGAAGGGACTTAGAATTGATCAATGGTGACTTTTTTCCAGCAGAGGGTCATACTTGTTTGGAGGTAAACAGAACTAGGGCGTTTGATGCAGATGAAGATGATCACATTGCACTGGCAGTCGCTGCACTGTGTATCAGATATATGCATACATATATTTCGTTACAAAGTAATAATTCAGATCTAGCAATTTCTGAAATGTAAAAAAACAACCTTTAATCAGACAGAAACATCCAATCATGAACGAACACCCAATCTCAATTGGGGTGATCGACGCAAAAATCCATAGAACGACGCATAATGAACCTTTGCGAAATCGAAAGTAGAAAGCCTAAATAATTTCAAACAATTGTCACAAAATCTGAAGAAATTGCACATAATTGTCTAAACTTGTTTAATTTTTGCATCTTTAATATGTAAATCCCTTTTTTTAACCTACCATAACTTTAAAAAAAATCGCCAAAATTCCAAATATTAACCGATTTCTTTGCTGTTTGCATGTCACGTTAGAGTTAAAAAAGAGTTATCAAAGGGCAATAACTGCGCATACTTCATTCGGAAATTACCTATACTATTTTTAGTTGCGCAGTTAGCTAGACGAATCGAAGCGTGGGCAAAGAACGATAACTCATTTTCAATATGGTGGTCAATTTGCATAATTTATTCAAGAGCAAAAGTTGCATTGACGTTTGTTAGTGCAGGGACTGACACTAACGGCTGTCCGATTGTCCGGGACAACTTAAAACGGTGGTCGGACAACTAAGTTCTGTAGTTTACCTGTCCGATGGGACAACCAAAAATAAATGAAGGGTATCCGTGAAATTTTAATAAATTCTACGTGAAAAGAGTCCTTAAAGTTTTTGAAGTACATCTCGTCGATAGAAATAATCTGATAATCAATATGGCGTTTTTCTGGTTTTCCCTGATCTAAATTTAGATTGTTCATTAATATCGACCAATCAGCTTCACGGTGTATTTTAATCGCGCCAATCAGATGTCTCTATTGTCGCGTGATTCTTGGAAGTGAACAAACAGATATAGAACACTTTTTCCGAAATTAAAATTCAGTAATTTTTACGAAAAACATGTCCAAAATGAAAAATTATCAATAGGTTATCAAATAATAATTTATTAAAAAGAATTTAAGGGGAATATTCTCTGATTATTTGATCCATTATAGTCTTAAATAAAACATATTACGACGTAAGAAATGACATGTCAGCTTGATGCCAGAAATGAGTGTCATTCAGATCGGGCATCATTTCTACATCATAATCTTTATTAGTTTATAAGTTGAAGACCGTCTGACAGCAGACATGGCCCAACAATTATCGTTGGCAAAGTATTTTAGTGGGGTAAAAGATCGTGAAAAGCGACAAGTTTCGGACAAGTACATTTTCCATTCGGACAACCTAAATTTCATGTTAACTTGTCCGAAGGGACAGGTTGGTATTAAAATTAGTGTCAGTCCCTGACAAAAGGGTATATATATATGTCATTGTAATTAGTTTCAAATTTTTATTTTAATAGATTATATCCAACAGAATTTTGAGACTGACCAGGTCAAGCTATGATGAATGCAATGATCAACAGAAAGTGCCTTGATGCTAAACGTTCTAAAAATGCTGTCAAATTATTTTGACATTGATTTATTATAAATGCAAAATTAACAGCAGCATATCATTTAAGTGTTAATTGTAATATTCTGAACATTTCACAGTTCTATTTGTAGTGCATGTACAATTTTAAAGTCAAGAGATATAAAAATGATATTCACTGTTCTTGTTATTTTATGAAGTGAGCAATTCTCTCTCATGTGGCTTATGTGCCAAGTAAGCAAAAATTTTTGCACATGAGCATTTTGTGAGCAAAATTTCAGAAAATTTGCACATGTGCCAAATTTTGCTCATGTGAGCATTTTACCTAATTTGCATGTTAAATTGCACATGAGCAAAAGTATGTTAGTTCTCACGTGATAATTAAGCTCATGTGCACTTTGTGAGCAAAGTTTGGTATGGGAATGGTTCTTACGGAGAAATATTTTAAAGATTTTTTCTATTTATTAGTTATGTAAAACTTTTATCCCCATTGTGACCCCATCCTAACCCCAGGGGTCATGAGTTTCACAAACTTGAATCTGCATGATATCAGGAAGCTTTCAAGTAAATCTCAGCCTTTCTGGCTCAGTGGTTCTTGAGAAGAAGATTTTTCAAGATTTTCTCTATATATTTGTATGTAAAACTTTGATTCCCTATTGTCGCTTCATCTTACTCCAGGGTGTCATGATTTTAACAAACTTGAATCTGACTATGTCAGGAAGCTTCCATGTAAATTTCCACATTCCTGGCCCAGTAGTATTTTAGAAGAAGATTTTTCAAGATTTTCCCTATATATTTGTATGTAAAACTTTGATCCCCTGTTGTGGCCCCATCCAATCCCCGGGGGCCATGATTTTAACAAACTTGAATCTGCACTATGTAAGAAAGCTTTCATGTAAATTTCAGTTCTTCTGGTCCAGTGGTTCTTGAAAAGATTTTTAAATGACCCCACCCTATTTTAGCATTTTTGTTATTATCTCCCCTTTGAAGGGGCATGGCCCTTCATTTGAACAAACTTGAAAGCCCTTCACCAAAGTATGCTTTTGGCTAAGTTTGGTTATAATTGGCACAGTGGTTCTGGAGAAGAAGTCGAAAATGTAAAAAGTTTACAGATGGACAGACGATGGACAACAGCTATAGGCAATCAGAAACTTTCAGCTGAGGTGAGCTAAAAACTCGGATTGACCTGTACTTCCTAAAAATAGATTAAGGAATTGAATCTATTAATATATTGTTATAATTTCCTGAAATGGGAAGATGCTCTATCCATTATATGCTTCATAAAATTACTCTATCGATCAGTATAAAGAACCTACACTGATATTAAAACAGCTTACTATATATTTTCAAATCTCAATATGTTAAAAAAAGAAAAAAAATTGCAATTTATGTTCCCTAATTTTGTCAAGCATTCTTTGAAAAATAATATAACCAATGTAGCCCTTTCAATCGGTCGATCCATAGATGAAAGGTGAAGATAAACGAACAGTGATCAATCTCATAACTCCTGCAAGATATATCGTTCTCGGTCAATATGCTTTTCTTCAATTTTTGTCCAATTCATTTCAATTTGGGATTAATATTTCATCATTCATATATATCAAATTTTCACTCCAAGAACATTTGTTCAACTTTTATAGTTGAAATTTCAGATTTAATATTCCTGATTTTAAATTTCATTGAAGTTGAACCCAGTTTGCAAAATTTAAAACTTTTCTGTACTATAGACAATTACTCTACCACATTTTCAAATTTTCTAAAGACCTGACTGATTTACAACAATGTGAACAACAAAGTAACAAATTTAGCAAAGCTTTACAATTCTGATTTTATCTTTAATCATTTATAAAATTTATCAAGAGCATAAAAGTAAATATTTTAAAATATCTTTGATTAGAAAGCTATTGAAAGTCTCTGTGTTTTAGTTTTTCTACATTTTCTTTAATGAACTATTTTCCCACTAAAATCATGGTGAGTGATTGGTTCAAATGTGACACATGACTTAATTGGACCGGTGGACATGCAGCCAATTCTTGGGGAGTTATGACACTTTCTCCCGTGCCACTGCATTGAAAAGTAGTTGGTATCTCATTGAAATTTGAATTTTATATATTCAACATTAGGGTATATTTGAATTCATTCTGGAGATTCATTAAGTATTTCTAGCCAGGTTTCATATAGCTAAAAATTTCCATATTTACTTGTATTTTGGCAAATGCAACACACCAGACTGGGATTTGGACCCGGGTCCACTTAATCTCTAGTCAGGTGCTCTACCAACTGAGCTATCTCATTCTGACAATCAAACCTATCTGACCACCATATTCCTCTCTACTTAAATGTCTTCATCAACCCTGGATTTTTATCCCCTGGCAGGCATTTTCACTTAAAATAATAATAATAATAGCCTTTATTTATCCAGGATTACACAAATTAACATATAGCTAGTTTCCATTGTGGTCCTGCATTAAAACATATACACAAACATAAAATTAACATCTAAAATTAGTATCTAAACATGAATACGATATATAAGGAAAAGGTGAAAAAATATAGCATAAGACACACCTAACTAGTGATAAAACTAGAGCAAAGCTCGTTGCAAACAACGAGAGGTCTTCCGTCGGAGCTGTGTGACATAAAAATGTCCTTGGGTCAATTCCTAATGCAGCCTCAGTTAACATGAAAATCTGTTGTAAGTATGAAATCTAAATGTTTCTTCATTACTTGATATGGCCAGGACAGGGTTTGTATTTTCTAAAAAGTGAACTTGACAATGTGATTATGAAATAGTTTGAGAATTTAATATATCATTGAAATGAAGCTATAAAGGTGTACTATAAATTTTTATCGTTTAAGTGTTTAATAAATTTATACTACTCAAGTACATGCGTGTATGATCTCATTCCACGAATCAGTCTTTTGAGGCGCGCGTGTATGTGGGATTAAATTCTTTCAGCATTTAACTTTTCAGTCCCAATAATGAAGAAAAAATTACTATTTAAATTTATGAAATTTATGCCTCAGGACATACAATAAAGGTTTATAGCTGTTACCAATATTTTATCATACAACAAAATTATGATAGCATAATATTCAGACTGAAGAGAATAATTCATCAAGTTTGAATTATTTATACATACAAATCAAATAAATTGCTCTCAAATCTTGAATATTTTATTAAACTTTAATATCTATCTGTGTAAATACATGTAGGTATATTATGTACACAGTGCGCACAGAAGTCGCATATGAATTTCACGCCAGGGGCACGTGCCGAAGCTACATATTTGGACCAGGAGTTCTGAATCAATGTTTAATCAAAGTCATTGTTTTTAAACAATAAAACAACAAATCATTTGAAATGAGACTGGTCGGCCATGGGTTTCTGAATATTCTATACGCATGTTTAGATTTGGTTTAATCATGATTATAAACTATTGATTTCAAAACATGTTCAAAAATAATTCGTTGTTTGTAAAATGTATCCATTTTCTTTTTCATAACGAAGAATTTGAGTAAAGCTTGTGTGTTCAGTTAAAGTAGTGTGAAATCACAGATCGCTAGTCCAGCAGCGATGAATCTCCAATATTAAACACACATTCAATTAGACACAATTGAGAAACGAACTGTATATTAAATTGCAGATTTTCAAATTGATGTCTGACTCAATACTCTAGAGTTTTGAATTTAAAACAAATCAAATGTAAGACCAGGGACGTATAAACAGGTATATACATCACCGGAAAGACTGAATTATTCGAAAAATCCAATATGATCAAAAACATAACATTCTGTGTTATATTTAGGATGACAATGTTTACTTTGTGTACATGCCCTGGTTCACACGCGATGGTTCCTTGAGGCGGTTACGTAATTGTAAACAAAAACAAACCCCGCGATGTATGTAAGATGCGTGTAGTTAATGACTGAGTTATTTTATGCTTGAAGGTTTGTTTCTTCAATTAAATATATCGTTGTTTTAATAACAAACGTAGAAGAGATAACCTTTTCCTCTTTTTTTCTTTGGAATGATTGTTTATATCAAAGCTACTAAATAATAAAAAAAGAAAGTTGTCGATAGATGATTTTTAAAGGAACCATAGATCATGTTAAAACCTTATTTTAAAAGAATATTAGCATTTCATGAAGTCAGATTTATCAATTAAAGCAAGTTTATTTAAGTTATACGCATATTTTTCCCCCTTCACCTACCTAATGATACGTTTACCTGTTTGCGGGTCAAGCTTTTTGCTCATATATAACACAATACTCAAGCAAAATATTATGTTTATGAGATCAATAAGATGTTAAAGAACAACTTTTCCAGCGAAAGGCATATCGAAATATTTACCGTTTTTGAGTTATAAAGCGAAAACTTTGAAGATCCCCAGATCCCTAATTTAAGGGGCCAGCCCCTTTTTAGGGATATCAAAAGAAAGCTCTTAACATTTTGCACAACTTTTGTTCTACACGTCCTAACAAAATATTTTTAGTTTAAAAGATACAAAGGAAAACGTGTAATTTTTTGCTCCTTTAGGCGTCCTAATTTTTTAACCCTGTCAACCACCATTTCGAACGCTGTAATCAAAAAACCAAAAACGATGTGCACAACTACAATGCTCCTACTTTTCATTTTCAATGCATTTTCTGCTCAAGCTTATACAGTCTCGGAGCCTTTGTCTGGAAACCAAAGCCCTTAAAATTTCATTCAAATGGGAATAACTCATGAACAGAAGGGAATTTCTAAAATGTAGTACATGATTTTAAAATTGTTCTGTAAAGTTTATAAACCCTGAAAATTTTAGCAAAATCCATGTAGAAATGAGCGAGATATGAAGCTTCAAAGTTAGCATCTAGGAAAAAGAAAGAAAAAAAGAATAATATTTAAGAATAATCTTAACCAGCACAATCAGTAGAAGGTCTTACGTTGTTACGGAAGACCTTAATGATATATATAGGACTATAGGGATAACGATGTAAACTTTGATTAAAATGAAATATATAAGGACAAAATACAATTTCCGAGTTGCCCAATAGTTCTTTCCCTTTGTGGAACTCTTATGCACAGGGAAACGCAAAACATACTTTCGTCCACATATGGTGGGCAAATTTCCACCAGAGTTCGTTTGCTCACAAACCAAACTCTTCCACTTAGGCATTATGGGATAGCGATTTCTTAGGCCGTGTATACTGTGACGTCACTGTAGAATGACGAAAAAACATAACGTCAAACGTAAACAACTTTCAAAACAAGAACGTAAACATCAATTTCATTACTGTACACAATAATTTGAACAAAGTCTCCCTACTTTTTAATGATCTTTTGATCATTTTATGTTTAAAATAAATTCCATACTTTTATATTAATGCTCTTAAAATCAATATTTTCAAATTTTTAACTGCGAACTACTTCTTTAGTGTTACTTGCCTGCGTGATAATCGCGGACTCACAATATACAAATCTGTATATTGTGCTGCGTCACATAGGAGAGGTCTATTCGTAGGTGACGTAATGAGGCCTCGACGGGGAGTTTGATATGGTGGGTACAAATGCTTACCAATATCATTGCCTATATATATATATATGTAAGATTCTAAAAGTGTGATGGCCACGCTCAAGGTGGCCCAGACCCCCTGCATTATAAAGTGGCGCCCCCCGTAACTGCAATTCCTGGATCAGCCCCTGACCATCACACTTTGAATAGAGTCTTACATATATAGGCCTATATATATAATTATATGGATCTAACATGGAACAAAATTTTACATTTGGTTATATGAAATCATAGGGATAATTATACGTGTTTGAAAATAAACATGTTTGCATCATCATGATTTTGTTGTTGTGGTTTGTTTGTCATTGTTTTTGTTTTTTTCCACTGACCGACTTCTTGGGTTTAGGAGTGTCCTCTACGCTACAGCTGTTCTAAGCTAACACTAACAGTCGTAATTTAGGACTATCAAAATATTTAATTAGTCTTTGACTTATAAAATTGTCTTTTTTTTTAATTTTTTCTAATGACAGAGACATGTGATAAATTATGACTACGTGCAGGCCTGTATATTTCCTTATCCATCTTGTTGAACTTTGGGACTACTGGATCTTCACGCCAACAGTCAGTATGATTGTGTCTTTACTAATGATATCATCGTCGACCATATACATTTAATCGCTAATCAATACATAAACAAATATGTATGAGAAGAGAGTCTTATTCCAAATACATGTTAAAATACAGAGTACATACTTACACTTTCTTCGCATAGCCCGAGCTCTTTCAAGTGATGCACTAGTCTGGTTCCCGAGGCCTTCCGATGTGGAAGGCCTCGGGAACCAGGCTAGTGATGCACGAGCAGAAAGTAGGAAAACCCGGGTGTTGCTAAAACGCGGAACGAAAACCGGAACGGACTAGACGGAACGGAACGGAAAACAGAAAATATATTATGCAATAATATTAGGAGGAGATAAGCATTTCGTAAAATTAAAAGGCTTATTATGAACAAGGGAAGCAGAAATTACACCGAGAACAGAAAGATATCCTCAGAATCAACTATTTCATATCAATACGGTTATACCACATACTTAATTCATGATTATATATTTTAAAATGGTGTATTTTGTGGATAAATGTACCAACAGGCGCGCTTGCTTAATATTTTGCATAGTGTAGTAAATTTTAATAAAAAATATTAAGCAATCACCTGTTGGTACCATCCTTTTTCCCGGCTTTGACATACTCTATCCCCCCCACCACCACCACCACCACCACCACCACGATTGTGACAGTGTGTTGTTTCAGAAATGTAGAAGAAAAATAAGATAAACATACTGAAAAAGACTTGAATTTTAATTGAACCCCTTTCAAATTTTATTACTTTATTCTGGCTGTTACCTTAAGAAAAGATTTTATGAGCCTACCCAATGAATAAAAGTTAACCCCCCCCCCCCCCGAAAACAACATTGTAAAAAAAAAGATACAATAATTTTTTGAACAATTTTCCCCAAAACATCGCCTTTTTAAATCAAACATGCTTTTAATCGAACTAGATATGTTTAAGATAACTGAACTTGAATTTAGTTTTACACCTGCTACAATAAACATTTATATAAATGCCGTATCACATCAAATTTCAAAGCGAACGAGTCGGGTGTGGAAAAAAGCTTTGCCTCATTTGAGATGAATCTATGTGAAAGTTCGTACATTTACCGATATCCTGCAGAAAAGTGTTGAAACTGAAGAGATACAGCGAAAAAGACAGAT
The DNA here is from genome assembly GCF_947568905.1 of Ostrea edulis. Taxonomy (NCBI): domain Eukaryota; kingdom Metazoa; phylum Mollusca; class Bivalvia; order Ostreida; family Ostreidae; genus Ostrea; species Ostrea edulis. The sequence continues at coordinate 21,106,728 of NC_079172.1, read as the reverse complement.
TTAAACAGAATCAATGTAAACTAGGGTGAAGTTTACGACCCATAGTAAGAGGAATATTAACAGATTTATTTCATAATATATGAATTAGTTAAAGACCCAACTTTAAAGGATAACACAGAATTTATGCTTGGATGGAAAATTAAAAGACATCTCATTATTAATCCAAATGTTAAACTATACAAGTATTTAGTTTAGAAATGAACTGCCAGAGGTCCTCCCTATTTAGGATTGGAGTGCTGCGGTCACTAATTCACTGTTAACAAATAATAACTCAAACACAAGATGTTTAACTTGTTGACTTAATAAGATCATGAATCATCTCGTTGTTTAATGCATATCACACTCCCTGTACAGACACATACACGGTATTATGTGTAAATACATGTACATGTCAGAGGCGGATCCATGCAGGAATTGCAGTTACGGGGGGCGCCACTTTGAGGCAGGGAGGTTGGGGGGCCGCCTTGAGGCGAAGCCCTGGTGGGGGCCCAGGGGACGAAGCTCCTGGATTTTACAGATTTTATAGGGCTTGAAATATGTCTCCTATTTAGTCATTTGTACTATTTTCCATCGTTTTTTATAAGGTGAAATTAATAAGATGAAGCAAATTTTAAGGGTTTTTCGAAAAAAAAATTAAGTTCTCCCAATAAAGTAATTCAAGAAATCAAAAGATTTTGTCATTTATTTATCCGGGAGTGGAAGAAATTATTGCTTCTTTTATCGTTTAGTACATTTTTCTAAACAAGATACATGTACCACGATTTACCTTAAAATTTGAAAATTTTAGGTGGGGGGGGGGGGGGGGGCGGCGGCCGCGGCCCCCCTTAAATCCGCCACTGCATGTGCGTTAATGACGTTTTACCACGAAGGGGGGGGGGGTACATAAACCACGTGCTATCTTTTCATTTTCTACCCGTAGGTGTCACTGCTTGCTAACACTTTTGTCAATGCCGAAATTTTCAAAATTCTTGTAAAAAGTCTTTGTAAAGTCTTATGCAAACGTTTAACTTAATCCGCTTCATTAATTTATGATGCAAAATTTTAAGAGTTGTTTTATCGCTTGTAAACAATATCCAAATTATTTATTTTAATCAAAATGAATTAACACCCCCCCCCCCCCTCAATTATCTACATTAATCATTTTAATTCTTAAATTCCGTTCCGTTTTCCGTTCCGCGTTTTAGCAACACCCGGTTCAAGGGTCACATAATCGAAAGTGTATTTGAGATCAACAGTCCTATTTTTTCATTTGGTATTAAATCTAATGTACAAGAACAATTAATACATTTATTTCGAAAAGGCCCACAATCGTGTTTCCTTCTATAACTACACAGACAGGATCTTGTTTCATTAATTTAATTTGTAAGCTATGCTATATTAAAGTCTCTCCTTAGCTTCTGAACGTACATACACTCACCAAAGGAATCGACCACTTTAACAGTAAATTCAGTTAAAATCTTACCATTGAGATGCCACGAGGGTAGACTCAAAGATTTTAAAATGGATTTAATGATAAAGTAGCAGATATTTCTTAAGACGTTGACTATACAACAGTGTAGACAAATCCTGAAAGCCATCCAGAGATTTATGCACAGGGGCTCGGTTGTCAGATATTGAAGTTTTGTATAATTTGTTCCCGAATAAATTGACGTTTTGCATGATTTGTGTCCGAATAATAGATTATATAAATAAAATCCACCACCAAAATCCGCTTTTTTCGAGGTTTTAAAAAAGGTGTATCATGTGTACATTAAAAAAAAAAGTAATTTACTTCTCTCTCTCTCTCTCTCTCTCTCTCTCTCTCTCTCTCTCTCTCATTTACGAGTGTATCGTGAGAATCACATTAACTTGTTACATTATGACGTTATATTAGTTGTTATAAAATTATGTTCATTAGTTAAATGAAAAAACAAAAACAAAACAAAAAAACAAACAAAAAATATTGTCCATACAGTGGCGTAGCCTGAGTATGAATTGTACGGCGAGGGGTCTGGGGGCCGCTCAAGGCCCCCCAGCGGGTCCAGGGCAGGGCCCTGGTAGGGGGTCCGGGGGAGACTAATGTACCGCAGATACTGCAGACACTTATTTTTCACCTATGTTTGTACCATTTTTTAAAATAGGTTGTTGTGTGTGTGTGTGTGTGTGTGTGTGTGTGTGTGTACGCCCGGGCGTTTTGACGTAAACGTAGCTACGCGCCTGTTATAGATATTGAAACATGGATAATTGTTGTTGATAGCGAAAAAAAAAAAATTAATGTGCACTCTTGTCAACACCCCCCCCCCTTTTTTTTCAGAAAGATTCTGAATACAAGAATGATGCTTTTGAAAAGCAAATGTTCAATTTCATTTTTATACCCCCGTAATCGGATATTCGGGGCGCATTTATATAGTTTTTGGTCCATCCGTCTGTTTGTCAGCAGAAACTTGAACCTTCGGCATAACTTTTGAATGCATGTTGATAGGATTTTCATATTTCACATGTGTACTCCTTGTGACAAGACCTTTCTTTATATGCAATTCTTCACCTTTCAAATTTGACCTGCTTTTGAAAATCTTTAACCTTAGCCAAAACTTTTAAATGGTTAGTAAAAGTACATGAGGGTATAAAATGCTTCACGCAGGCAGACTTTTCATGAAGCGCTAACAGTTGGCCTATTTGTATTTTCAAAACTGAAATTTATTTCTTAAATGAATTTACATGTATGTCTTGCATATCTATAAATGTAGATTTCATTGTATGTAAATTTGTCAGTTTATGTAAAATTTATGCACTTTGAAATATAAGATATTTTGAAAATAAGAAACAAACAGTTTTTGTGCAACATAATTAATATTTTGTACATATAGTCATCTACGTATATAACTATTCACAATAAATATAGTTACCATGCATATTATGATATTACAGTAGAAACATACCATATATTATCTGAAGATCATCTAAAGTCAGAGGGTATCTTCTGTATAAGTATACAGAATCTGACATTTCTAGTGATCATGTCTATGTATGACACACTTTTTAGTCCTGGAGTTTTCACATATTATTTTACGAAAGAATAAAATGATATGACCAATTTACTATCAGAATGCAGGCATGAGATGTCATACCTAAGTTGCTGGGAAATGGGGCTCAAATATTCTGATATATTCTGTTTTTATCGAATAAAAGTATCTGGGACCGGGACCGAAGACCGGGTTTTAGTCACGGGACCGAGACCGAAGACGAGACCGGGTTTTAGTAGGTACCAGTGCACAGAGGTACATTTATAACAGCACTGTGATTTTTCTCGGATAGCCTTAACTGAACTGTGTACGCATATTTGATGCATAATATTTTGACATTATATAATTTACAGCTCTTTATATTATATTATTTAAAAAAAAAAGATGTCTGGCTTGTGGACTTGTATGTTTATGATTGATTATCACGTGTATAGGCTTGTAGACTTGTATGTTTATGATTGACTATCACGTGTATAGGCTTGTGGACTTGTATGTTTATGATTGACTATCACGTGTAAAGGCTTGTGGACTTGTATGTTTATGATTGACTATCACGTGTAAAGGCTTGTGGACTTGTATGTTTATGATTGACTATCACGTGTATAGGTTTGTGGACCTGTATGTTTATGATTGACTATCACGTGTATAGGCTTGTGGACTTGTATGTTTATGATTGACTATCATATGTATAGGCTTGTGGACTTGTATATTTATGATTGACTATCACATGTATATATCTTTCATTGCATAGGAAACCTCTAGTCCTAATGTGTGTAAAAAAAAAAATTGAAATTATGTAAATAATTTGTTAAAATGTTCACAATCTACATGTACATATTTACAGTTCTAGTAGTTTAGAAACTATTTTTATGCCCCCGAGATCGAAGATCAGAGGCATATTGTTTTTGTCCTGTCTGCCATTCTGTCATTCTGTCTGAAACTTTAACCTTGCTAATAACTTTTGAACAGTAAGTGATAGAGCTTTGATATTTCACATGAGTATTTCTTATGACAAGGCCTTTCCGTGGGTACCAACATTTTTTACCCTGTGACGCACCTCCTCCTTGGAGTTTGACCTACTTTTTAAAAACTTTAACCTTGCCAATGACTTTTGAACAGTGAGTTATAGAGGTTAGATATTTCATTTGAGCATTTCTTGTGACAAAACCTTTTCGTGAGTAACAACATTTTTGACCCTGTGACCTCGATCTTGGAGTTTGACCTACTTTTTAAAAACTTTAACCTTGCCAATAACTTTTGAAGAGTTAGAGCTTTGATATTTCATATGAGTATTTCTTGTGACAAGACATTTCCGTGGGTACCAACATTTTTGACCCAGTGACATTGACCTTGGAGTTTGACCTACTTTTTGAAAATTTTAACCTTGCTAATAACTTTTGAACAGTGAGTTATAGAGCTTTGATATTTCACATGAGTATTCCTTGTGACAAAACCTTTCCGTTTGTACTAAACCTTTTGACATTGACATTTGACCTACTTTTAAAAAGATTGACATTGGTCATAACTTCTAAATGGTAAATATTAGAGCTTTCATATTGCACTTGAGCATTTCTTGTGACAAGATCTTTGAATTCTACTGGTACCAAGATATTTGTCTTCGTGACCTTGGTCATCTTCGGAATTGGCTATTATCGGGGGGATTTTGTGTTTCACAAACACATCTTGTTTTATACAAGTTTGGAGTGTTTACATGTCCATCTCATTATAACCTTTTCTGTGATACTGAAAATAGCGATGAAAACCCAGCATTGCAATTTATTTAACCCTGATCAGGCATCACTCAAAATCTCACATTGCAACAGTAGTATATTCTTTACACAATCATAGTTCACTGTTCTGTATCGATGCTATTACTATTCAACAGTAATGCTTTTACAATTATTAATTGTCCAGATACTGGTATATGCATAAATCATAATATTCTAAAATGCCTGAATTTACAGCACTTCATGTTATATTGTTTCACTTGAGAAGACAGTTGTCTGGCTTGTGGACTTGTTTATTTATGTTGGACTGTAACATGTAAATATTGTTCATTGCATAGGAAACTTCTAGCACAAATGTGTGTCAATTTTTTAAAAATTATTATGTTACCAATTTTGTTACAATGTTTACAATTTACATGTTCTCGTTTACAGTTTTAGTAGTTTAGAAAATTTTCTTTACTAAAGAAGAATTGGATTGTTTACATGTCCACTTGATTTTAACCTTTCATGTGTTATTGACAGGTTGTACATTGTGCAATTCCAAAGTATGCCATTAGCAATTTTATCTTTAACATTCGATTTCATTATGTTGGTCCATAAAAATAAGCTATTAAACATATACTGTAATATGTCAACCTATCATATGTTATATTTCTGTTCTGTCGACATATTAAACTTTGTTCCATACCTTTATCTATATTTCTTTTCATTTACTTTATTATAACATTCGTGTTTTTTCACAAGAGTTCAGCACCTGATTTAGCTATGAATAGCTGAGAACTAAGTGCACAAGTTAAAATGGTGACCCTCACTATATGATACAAACCAAGAATATTGAGGTTTAATAAGGAAGGAACTATCTCGGCGAAATGATGACCAAGAATATCGAGTTCTGGATCACAGTGATTAAACAAAACTGGCCACGAGACTAGGAGGTCACAATACAAGCATTCCTTTAGATATTAGTTTTGGCCTCAAAACCATAAGAAAAGGAACAGACTTCAAGAAAATTTCGATTTTGAACACTTCTTTTCTTATATCAAAAGCACGAATAGGAAGTTGTACGTAAATCTGCAATTTAAAACCTTTGTCTGATTAAAGTATTTGTCTGGAGAGTTTTCATATGAATTGTCATATTAGCATAATTGCACCATTTCTGAAAGTTATACATTGAATAATTTGACCCCGTCTTTCAGTACTTTCAGTACTTTGATTGTTTAAAACGATCGGGTTAGAGCGTAACACAAACGTCGGAATGATCCAGACTTTGTGGCGGGAAAATTGAGTTGCAGCTGCTGAGGAAATGTTTTATCATCAAAGTATTTTGAATAGGAAAGGAGGAGTTTTTGGAACAGTTTGGTAATGGAATATAAATGGTTGTTCAACAGTTCATCAAGCTGCTTAATTGCTAATGTGTTTTCGATGCTATCGTAACTTAGGCGTAACTAGTACGAGCGCAGAGCTCTGACATGCTGTAGCAATCACAGGTGCTTGGGTCAAAATATATGAATACACATCTAACCTTATACATATGTAAAGAATTATTTACATATGTATAAGGTTAGATGTGTATTCATATATTATGACCCAAGCACCTGTGGTAGCAATGGCAGAAAATTTTAAAATATTTCTTTAGGAATTAATTTACAATATTGTATCATGTTTTTGCGGTACCATCCGAAGGACGCCGCATTTAGTCGTCTTTTATGACAAACAAGGGTTACTAAGGACCCATTCTAACCCAGATCCCCATTCCCCACGGGGAAAATAATCATCCTTGAAGTTACTAGGCCTACTAGTGTTACTCGTTGAAACATTTGAGGGGGTTGTTGTTGATGTTGTATAATGTTGATTTATTGATAAATGAATAATTGAAATTTCATTTATGTTACGGCTTTTTGGACCATCATTGAAATTGGCTAGGGAAGCTCAGTGGTCACTGGTTAGAGCACCTGACTAGTAATGCAGGGGTCCCATGCAGGTTTTATTTCTGGTCCAACCATAAATTTTCTCATTTGTTGTATTATATTATAGATGTGAATGCTGAAATTGTGTTTAATATTAGGATTTTGTCAGTATTTGTGTAATATTGTTCTAATGTCCTCTTTAAAAAAAATATGTTATTGCTATAAGGGGATTATTATATGAATTTAATTTAAGGAGGTACTCTTCATCGTCATAATGGCTGACTTCCTTTTAAAACATGGATGAAAATATAAATATCAGCAATATTTGTCTATTCATTTAAAAAAATCCAGGGCTTTCAACAAATTTAAAAGTAGGAGGCTGAAATGAAAAAGTAGAAGGCGATCCAATGCGAATGGCGCAGCCGTATCGCACGCTGAGCTATGCTCGGCGCCCTTATGGCCGGGGGTCTGGGGTAAATGACGCAAAATCCTGCATTCTGGCGGTTTCCTGGCACTTAAATGCAGCTTTGAAATTGTCATTTTTTTGCCTGAAATTTTTACTTTTGCCATGAATTTATTGTTTCATATGTGAAATTTTCTGTTCATGCAAAAACTTTAAAAAATTCAACATTGCAAAGTACTAATTTTGATGCAAAATGAAAAATAAAGTGCATCAAGATAACTACATGTAATTATTTTTTGCAATGCTGTATCAATCAATTTTTAAGTGTCTTTGCTTGAATCTCTGCCACCCAAGAGTATAAGCAGATTAAAGTAAAATGTAAGAAGAATATAGATCACAACCAACACCAGTTTTATATAATAAAGCATCAATATATATTATATGTATAGTTGTTCTAATTACCTGTATTGTCAGCTTTCGTTTCCTTATTTAATGGATACATTGTATGTTATAAAAAAAAGTTTACATGTATTTAATCATTATTTTTTATTGAATTGCAAATAAGAGTTGCACTCCCAATATTTTAAGAATATTCTTCACCAATTAACACAACTCTATATTTCTATTTTCATTTGGTCCCTTAAAGTCTGTTAACTTACACTGGGAGTAATATTTTTCTCCAAGACTGACATGAAACCCATTGGGACCTTTTGCTTTTGCTCACCCCAATATTTTTTAAATAAAACCCAAACAATCTTTATTACAAATTAATAAGTAACATTTAAATGACCTATAATTTTATTTTTCCACAAATTCAAGTTAACAGCTACAGATTTGTTGGAAACATAGCGAATTTGTGCTGAAAAATTCTACTTTCGTTTTTATTTAATACCACATGGGCATTTGCAAATTAAAAAGAATAGCAAGTCTGAAATTTTTCCTGATTAAATTCTGTTTTCGCTTTAAAATTGTTGATTGATATTATACTTGTGTCACTTTCACTTCTGGCCTTTTTAAAGCCGAAACTGAACAGGGTATTTGTTCTCTTCATTCCGCTTCATTGATTTTTACGTTCAGGACTTGTTGTTATCTTTCGGAACTTCTCGTCCGTGTTGTCACGAATTGGGTAAATCCGAGGCTTTCCGACTATTGCAATTGACGTATTATTTTCTACACCAACAGACGACCAATCAGGTGCCGGTATTTACCTGAACTAAATTTAGCGCAAGTAAACACGTTTTTACATCCTAACGGCCGTGATTTCTGAGTCTACTAAAGTTTAGAAGATGATGTTTAAAGTTTTATAAAAGTTTTTTTCATTGGACATACATTTTTGTCACTAAAGTAGCCGGCACCTAATGTTACTATAGGCGGCGGAAATCCGCCGGCTACCGGCTACTTTTGAAAGCCCTGAAATCTTGCCTAGCTGAGTAGGTTGGCATGTTGAATATTAAACTGTAGATCGTGGGTTCGAGTCCATCAGGGGTTTTAAAATTTTTCTCTGATTGTTTTCAACTAAAACTGCATTTTTTTTTTTTTTACTAAATAAAGTAAATTTGAAGATTTTTAATTTCAAATTATTGTTGTACATGTCTTCCACTTTTCATCCGTATCAAATTTCTCTGGTGTAGCATCCTTAAGCAGTTTTTTTTTAAGGTCTTGATTTCAAGGGCCTGGGCCTTCCCAATTGGGAAAAATAGCGACATTTGCTTGAAATTGGGAAAACTCTTCCATACAAAGAAGTAGGGAGAAACCAAACAAGAGTGCATTAAAGAATAATTGGACTCCTTCTGACTTACAGATTGGTCAATGGTGACCTCATTCAAATAATCAGAGGCCAAAAAATTAGGCTTACTTAACAATTTTGAAGCAAAAATTGTAGTATATGGGCATGTGAAGGTTTTTGAACAAATAGGCTACCTGGCTACCCTGCTTTGATTTATTTTCATTGTTTGGAAATTTGAAAGCAAAATTGGGGGAAATACCTGCTTTTTAGAATTGGGAATTGGGCCTTATTTCGGCCCCCTACAGACCCCCAAAAAATCCCTGTTAAGGATTATCACCACATTGCTATTGATATTTTTTGGAAGATTTTTGATATCCTGTTGTGGTTTCCATGACACTAAAGAATTTTCCTCTTTTCTAAATGCCAATTTTTTCCCAATTTAGCTTGCATTTTTCCCAATAATAGAATTATGAAAGGAAAACGTATTTGAAAAAAATAAACATTCGATGTGAATTATATACATAATTAAGACTTAATAAAGAGTTATGGGAATGATGATTTGGATAGAATAGTTGAAAATTTTAGAAGGTTAAAGAAAATTAGATGTGTAAAATAAAGATAATATAATGTTTGATATGATATTAAAACTTATTTATGATAAAAATTGAATTACCCAATTTGACTGAAATGTTGACAATTTTTCCCAATTCGAAAGCCACAGGATCCTTGTAAAAAAAATGTAGAAAAATCACTAAGTATTTAAACCTATTGGTAGAGGTTGTCGTGCACATGGGGGGTTGGGGGGTTGGTAGGAAATAAATATATTTGCCTATTTTTATGCACTTCCATTTGTACATGTTTATGTAAATTGCTAGATTTAATCCCTAGTTTCAACTGGATTCTTTAAAATTGTGTGGGGTGGAAAAAAAATTGCATGTTGATGAACTCATTTTAATGGTAGCACCATGGATAAATATTCATCAAATTTTAATATTTTGAATTTTCATCACCAAAGTGGAGAACTAAACACTTACATGTGCATTTAGACATAATTTACAGAGATGGAAAAGTATCATTCTAATTTTAAAACCAAAATGGGCGTATAATATACTTCTGGAAAGTATCGAAATAAAATCCCCATTACTTCAGTTTTATATGTATTGATGTATCATACCGACCCCTTCACATCACAATACATCAATGTATGCAACACCCCTATTGAGTATGAGAATCAGAATCAGAAATTAACCCAATCACTTGATGTACAATTATAATCATTCATCATCTCTATATCAATCATGACATTAGGGGAATGCAATGTGTAAATTTAAATGCAGGTTGGCAGCTACAATTAAAGATGAGCATGTGTTGAAGAGAAGAGAAGTAAGCCGGGTAAACCTCTGCAAAACATGGTAAGTTTATTATTGCTTACCGGGACTGGCTATATTTATCATGTTGATGCTTGTAAGTTTATTATCGTTTACCAGGACTGGCTGGGCCACAGTTTTTTAATTTATTGGTTTACGGATTAAAAAAAAAATTGGGGTTGGTCGGGAGGGAAAAAAAACAAAAATATTTTTAATATCAATCGTTGTTTAATTTTCATTAAATCATTAACATTATTTCGTGAGTACAAATAAAGAAAATATGCATGTATTTATACATTAATATTAAGAATATTAGATATAAATTTCTTTAGAGTGTTATGAATTTTGAAAAAAAAAAATGCAAATTCAGTGTATAACTATTACATGTATCTATGTTACACTTTGGTAGAACATAAGCCGAGAAAATGTTGTAAAGTATCCAGTATTTATATTATGTTGTTCAGTAATTTTGCTGTATATGCAGCGCAATAATGATTTTACATTTACAACTTGTAAATATAAAGAAGAAAAAAACAATTATAAGCACCATTACAATCTTCTCAAGAACCATAGACATGAAAGAAAAACTATATGCATATATAGTGATGTAGAGCAGGAAGGCCTTTACCAAAATTGTAAATTTCATGATCCCTGGGGTAGGGATTCTGACCCCAGGGCAGGGCCAAACTTGTTATATAGTGTTAATGTGTAAAACACTTAAATAACATCTTCTTTAGTGCTGTTGATACTTAATTCAAACTAAATGGATAGAGCAGGTAGTCTTTATCCAAATTGTAAATTTGATGATCCCCAGAGTAAGGGATCTGACCCCAGAGTGGGGCCAAACTTAGTAATAGTATTTATGTGTAAGTTTGCTGATACGTTAGGGTTCGAAATTAACCATAGACCAATAGACCGAGTCTATGTCAATGGTACTGGTCTTTGCCAACTGTAATTGAGATAGACCAAATTGTCTATGCCAATTTTCTAGATTTAAAGCAATAGAGTTATCCCAAAGGACCTTGCATGGTCAGTCAACATCTGATAAGCGTTATGAGGAAAGGAGGATATTGTGGAAATGGAAAGAAAATATGCTTTCTAAGTATATTAGATGTGAATGAAAATGTTTTAAATTTGTGATTTTTTTTTTTTTTTACAATATTTGATTAGGTCTATGTCATCTTGTTTTGGCACAGACCCATGGTCTATACCAAGTTTTAAACCAATTTCAAACACTGAATACGTACGTACTGTATAAAAATCTAAATGCATACTTAGGAATAGCAGAAGAGGATGTACAAAAAATGGTGAATTTCATAACCCAGGGTTATGACATTAGGATTTGTCCAAATTAGTCATATCTTTTGATGTTTTAGTGTTAATTAATACACCTATTATTTAAAGCCTTTCATCAGTGTATGCACTTTCGAGGGCAGTGAAGTTTTAAGAACGCATCTTGTTTTATACTGTTGCTGAACATTAGAATTTAGTGTTAATTTTTCACTAGTATTCAGGTGACCGATAAGGCCTGTGGGCCTCTTGTTGAAATATACAATAGAAAAAAGAGAAAACATACCAATAACAACGAACATGAATTGCACACACTTGACTGTAGCAGTACATGATCTTGATTTCAGTGATGATATTTTGGACTACATCATGGTGAGGAAACAGCCCGCTGTGTCTGGCAGAAGTCGTCCCCGATTCTCCCTCTACCTCTCCGCTAAACTGATGTTTGGGTGTACCCGGCTGTACAAAAAACAAATGCAGTACTTGCTTGGTTAGACCTTGCCTTTAATTTTGTGATCATAAGGTTGAAGTATGTCTTAAATTAATTCTCTTGACGGATCTATGCATGCCTAGGTTTTCTCTACACAGATCTAAATCTTTCTAGACCGATATGATCCATTTATTTCAAATGTTTAGATATTTATTTCTGTCAATTTATAACTCATAAGTAAAAAAAAACCTGTGATAAATGAAAGGGGTGGATACGCTTGCAGTTAATTGCTATCAACACATCTGATCTCGAATTCCTAGTTGACATGCTTGGCCAATTGTGTCAGCTGGGGCCTGAGCTAGTGTCTCTTATTCGTTTGACAAGCTCTTTGTTTTTATACGCCCGTCTTAAGACGGGACGTATTATGGTATGGCGTTCATGTCCGTCCGTCAGTTAGCTTTTTCGTGTCCGACCCGTAACTTAAATACTACAAGGCCTAGAATCATCAAACTTTGTAGATACATCTTGGGTAGAAGGTGTGTCGCACATTAAAACCAGGTCACTGTGACTTTTCATTAAGAAGATATCCGTCTGTCCGTCCGTCTGTTAGCTTTTTCGTGTCCGACCCGTAACTTAAATACTACAAGGCCTAGAATCATCAAACTTTGTCTGTAGATACATCTTGGGTAGAAGGTGTGTCACACATTAAAACCAGGTCACTGTGACTTTTCATTCAGAAGATATGGCCATATATGTCAAAAACTTGTCCGGCTCATAATTTGAAAACTATTAGACCTAGAATCACCAAAATTGGTCAACTAATGCGTTTTAGGTAGAAGGTGTGTTGCATCCTACTTTAAGGTCACTGTGACATTTAATTAAGGTGATATAAAAAAAAATGTTTTAATGGGTACAATCTATACTGTTAACAATATGTGACGGGCGTATCATGTGCCGTGGCGGTGCACTTTATTATCTTTGTCCAAGTAAATTCTAAGAGAGGTGGCTTAGATTGGGGTCTTTAAGTGATCTTTGATATCTGTATACAGAGAGGTGGCTTAGATTGGGGTCTTTAAAGGACACAACGCATGTTTCTAAACTTTTTCATTTTCTCAGCAAAATTAACTCTTTTTATGCCTAAAACTACTTTAAATGTGTTTTAAATGAAATATTTTGTGTAGTTTTCGAGTTTGAAAGCGATGAAATTCAAATCTTGCGATATGCATATTTTCTTTCGCTAGTTTACGCGCCATTTTGTGTGACGTCATATGCGCCCTCGGGTTTGAAAACATCTATTAGCCATTTCATAAACAGATTAGATTTAATCGACAAAAAACCAATTGTCACGTTAACGGCTTGTAAATAATAATGCATTAAGATGTTTTGTGCCGTGTTCGGGTGTACTAGTTGTCGGTAGAAAGGATTTAGACTGAGTATTTTCCAATTTTTCGAAGGAAGGTACGAGAAAAAAGACGTGGATAATTTTTTTGTTGGAACAAGAACTTTACCTTAAAAAACACACCCAGTCACCTTTTCAAACATCGCTTGGACAGAGACCCTCATAAACTGCGAGAAAATGGATATATCGAAGCTATAAGCACTGGTAGGCCTATAGCATACATTCTGTTTTGCTCTTCAAATTCAATACACACTCGGATAAACTGACCTTCACCTTGTAACAACATACATCGACGATACAATGTAACTTCTACCAACTGGTAGATTTACAACAACAACAAATTAAAGATACAAAATAATTGAACTTTTAATTATACAAATAATAGAATATTGTATTTCCTAACGTTAAATTGAATTATAAAATTATTTCTTTATTGAACTCGTAGCATCTTGAGTGCGTCAGTAGGCTATAACGCCGTGCTCCCACTTCGTACTTCCTAAAGACGTGCAGATCACAATTCAAAAATAGTAATAAGATTGCTTTATCAAAATAAAATAATGTGATTACCACTTTAAATTTGAATATTTTTATTGATTTGTGTCTGTGTTGTCTTTTTCTTTCTTTCCGAAATGCACGCGTGACAATAGCTTGGCATAGGGCCTAGTTGTCAACAATTTAACGTATCATAATTTGTCTAATCCAAAAATAAACTAGTTCTAATTGTAACGGGGACCGTTACATATGTTCCCCAAACCTCCCCCAATTAAAAAGTCATGTCCTTGTGATTCTATAGCAAAAAATCATTTTATTTTAGCCTTTAATTACATGTAGTACGTTCAATATGGTCATTTCAGTACCAAAAAATGAAAGAAAGCGTTGCACGCGCATACACGCGCACGCGTGTATGATTCCGAATTTTTGTTGATGTCGTTCAACAGGCATTTGTATCATATACCCACAGTGTGAATTTCATAACGTTTCCACCAAATATAAGGAAGTTATAGCGATTTTAAAATCGTCCAATCAGAATTCAGCACACGTACATGCACGTGCTGAGCAGTAATTCTAACCACAGCAATTTGTAAGGAGTACCAACACACATCTAAACCATTAATATCAATAGAATTTGATGAAAAACAAAAACGTTATCGTCCTTTAAAAATTGAACATTTAAAAACGTTGCACGCGCATGCGCGTGTGCGTTGGCATTTTTTTCTTACACCAATATATAGATACACATATTGTCTACGTATGCTGCGAATATCATCTCATTCGCTTCATAAAAAAGATAGTTACAAACGTTTTAGCATTATCCAATCAAAATGAAGCGCACGTACATGCGCGTGCAAATTGGTAATTTTGACTATGCAAATCAGTTAAAGGTCTCAATATCTACTTATGATATGAATTTCAAGCCATTTCAATGAACAACAAAAAAGTTTGACTGATTCCAAAGTTAGTGTACAAATTTTGTAATGCGCGTGCACGCGCATGCGTGCGCGTGCTGACAAAATAACTATTATTTTTCATATGTACAAATGATATACTATCATCCTATTTAGGTTTTATATCGCTTCCTTCAATATTCTGATTTTCCATTTTTTGTACCAAAATTGCAATGCACGTGCGCGCGCGTACATGCACGTGCAGACAAAATGACTATCACTATGCACATCTACAAACGCTATACTATCATCCTGGAAAGTTTCATATCGATCCCTTTTGTAGTTTCTGAGAACACTACCGGACAAAAAAGTACCGGAGAAAAAGAATAATAACTAGACACGATCTCGTTGCGAGCAACGAGTAGGTCTTCCGTCCGATTTGTTGATGCACTCGGAGTTAAAAAAAAAAAAGAAAAAAAGACAAATGAGTCCCAATTTAGTTTCCGACTTTAAGACACTTTAGATATAATCAATTTTTCATATCATAAGCTTCTGAAGCAAAGTTGCGGTGAAATTCGTTTGAAATTCGACTCTCCAGGCGAGCCATAAGGCCCGCGGGCCTATTTCTTGATGTCATTTGTTAGCCCTCTATAGACTCAACAACTTTAGTTCTATATGTCTTTACAAAATATTTACCTGTAAAAAGTTATTGAGATCGACCGATATCGACAAAAAATCGACTCTACAGGCGAGCCATTAGGACCATAGGCCTATTTCTTGATATCAATCGATAGATCTCGATAAACTAAACAACTTTTGTTCAATATGTCCTTACAAAGTATTTACCAGTTACAAGTTTTTGAAATTGACTGATATCGACAAAAATCGACTCTACAGGCGAGCCATGAGGCCCACAGACCCATTTTTTGATATTGATCGATAGGTTATGACACATTGAACAACTTTTGTTCAATAATGCTTTTCAAAAAATATGTCGTTTTAAAGATATGAGGCGTCAAATATTTACGAATTTGGCCCTTAAAATCTCTAATTACGTAACATATGACCTACTTTTTGATTTGATAAGATCAAGCTCGTTGAGATGAACATTTCCGCTTCTACAACTTATTATAAAATATTAATAGTTTCTGAGATATTCTCAAAAACATTTGGACCCTTCTGAACCCCTAATTTAAAGGGCCAGCCCGTTTTGCTTGATATCGTAAGAAAGGCCTTGTCATTTTAAACATTTTTTGCTCAACAAGTATTTAGAAATTCTTTACCGTTCTCGAGTTATCTCTACAAGAAATATTTAGGGGCCAAACTGTAGCTCCCTAACGGGGCCACATAGGGAAAAAACGAAATGTACATATTGTTTAGATTATCATTCTGAACAACTTTTGTTCAATAATGCTTTTCAAAATATTTGTCGTTTTCAAGATATGAGGCGTCAATTATTTATGATTTTGGCCCTTAAAATCCCTTATTACGTAACATATGACCTACTTTTTGATTTGATAAGAACAAGCTCGTTTAGATGAACATTTCCGCTTCAATGACTTATTACAAAATATTAATAGTTTCTGAGATATTCTCATAAACCTTTGGACCCTTCTGGGCCCCTCATTTAAAGGGTCAGCCCCTTTTGCTTGATATCGTAAGAAAGGTCATGACATTTCAAACATTTTTTGTTCAACAAGTATTTAGAAATTCTTTACCGTTCTCGAGTTATTTCTAGACGTAATTTTTAGGGGCCAAACTGTAGCTCCCTAACGGGGCCACATAGGGTAAAAACAAAATATGCATATTGTTCAGATCATCATTCTGAACAACTTTTGTTCTTTATTGCTTTTCAAAATATTTGTCGTTTTCGAGATACAAGGGGTAAAAATTTTATGGTTTTGGCCCTTAAAATCCCTTATTACGTAACATATGACCTAAATTTTTATATCAATATATTTGGATTGTTGAGATGAACATTTTTTGTTCTTTGACTTATGACATGTTCCATGAAAAAGGCTTGTATTGACTCCCATTTGGAATGTTTTTTCAAAGTGGCAAACTGTGGTAATTTTTTGTGGTAACTAAAAATATTAACACTCAGGATGAAGAAAATGTAAAAAGTAAAATTATAAAAGTATTCTTTCACTTTTAATTTCATTTTTTTAAAAACGGTTGCTAACGTCACATTTTTATGACGGAACACTTGACGGAAAATGAATTAGCAATTAATAAATCTTCTGTTTACTAAATAGTTATGAAATTATTTAACTACATGGCTCTCTTAATGAAAGGTTTAAATGTAATCTATATACATTACATCGAGACCAATGTTTATTGTGCTTTAATAATGACTCCGAATCTTTTATTTTCTGACAATGCTAAAGTCGGTTCTTGACGGAACTTTTTTTATGCTAATGTTATTGTTTGACGGAACAAAATCTTGCAGAACTTTTTCGCAGTGATGTAAATCATGATAGAGTATAAGTAGTTTCCCATGATGAGTTTTTATTGCAATAAAATAGTCTTTGAATTCATAAACCGGTAGTTTGACGTACAATTTAGTACAAATAGAACGATTTCTTATGCTAACGTCACATGTTGCTAACATCAGCAATTTTGACAGAAAGTCTATCGCTTGAAGTTTTACGTAAATCTGGATACCTCATTCACTCAACCTGCCATTCAATTGGAAAATCCCATTACAACGCCCCTTGCAGGGAGAGGTGTAATAATAATAAAGAACCACAACTCTTACAATGGTTTGGTAAAGAAGTGTGCTAATGTCACATTGTGCCGAGTAGAGTTTGACAGAATGATGTTAGACCAAATATCAATGTAATTTCTTAAGTTAAATATTTTGTTTAAAGAAAATAAAATCTGTTCCACAATTAGATTATGACTTTTAATGCTTAATTCCAGAAAAATAATCAAAGCAAATTGTTTTGCAGTACATCTCTATGTACATATGTACATTAGTGCTAACGTCAATATGTTTGACAGAACGAAAGTTACAAAAACTGCTTACTTTGAATTTACTTTTGTATAATTTGTTTTCATAAATAGTTTGCAATTTTTTTGATAAAAATTAAGTAAAAGTACATACATTTTTTTACATCTTTTTCGCCCCTTGTTTTCTTATTTAAGTTGAAATAAAGTACCCGAGAAGTTGGGTACCACTTCTCACGGGAGTTAATTCTGTCAATTTTTCTCATATTTTGAACATTCACATTCCAAAATAATTTTAACAATTTATGTGTGGCAAAATATTTTTGATTTTATAATTAACTCTAGTCCATTCAAGTTTGTAATTAAAAACATTCTTTACTTTTTGAGCATATTTATTTTTAAATACGGAGGGGAAAAAATTGACGGACATTTTATGCTAATTTGGTGGAATATGTCTTATACCAAAATATTAACGATATTTGATCTAGACTTTGAGCCCTTCTAGATCCCTAATTTAAGGGGCTAGCCCCTAAATCTTGATATTTTCGAAAAGATCTCGTAAATGTGCACAACTTTTGTTCTACATGTCTTAACAAAATATTTGCAAGAAAAAAGATATTGGAGATCAAAGGTCAAAAATCGCTGAAATCGGCGAAAAATTTTGGCATCCATTTTTTCAGGTCCAGGCGAGCGTTTAGGCAAATCGCCTCCGGTAAAATCGAATCCCCCACAAATCTTCTAAAATGTTTACTCTATCTTGTGTAGAAATTTCAAGACTCTAGCTTCAAAACTAACTGAGGAGATGTGTGGACAACAAGGCCCTTCAAAAAGTCACTAAAAGAGAGATAACTCCTGACAGGAAGTGACGTCAAGCACGAAATTTTGCAAGCAAAGTCTCGTCACCAAAAGACATCTTTCCTGAAAATTTCGTGAAAATCGATCGAGAAATGGCTGAGAAAAACGCGTGTACTACCAAGGAAAATAATAATAATAAAAATAATAATAATAATGAAGAAGAAGAACGCGAACAATAATAGTAAGGTCTTCCGCAGGAGACGGAAGACCTTAATGAAGAAGAAGAACGCGAACAATAATAGTAAGGTCTTCCGCAGGAGACGGAAGACCTTAATAATAATGAAGAAGAAGAACGCGAACAATAATAGTAAGGTCTTCCGCAGGAGATGGAAGACCTTAATAAACAGTAGAATCACTAGAAGGTCTTCCGTTGGAAACGGAAGACCTTAATAATAATAATAATAAGAAACAGACTAAAAACAATATGTTCCCAAACTTTGTTTGGGGAACATAATAATGATTGCACTGTTTATTTTAGAAAAACAGCGCCAATTACAGATGTATAAAGGAATAACATCCCCAAACAGTTTGTAGACAGCGACCCATATAAACATTATTTACTCACAATTTTGCCGATTTCATACACGCTTTACTCGCTATATTTGGGTATTTACATCGTTATTTGTGTGCACTGGTGGTGAACACATATAAAACTCAGACAATTTATCAACATCGATTTAAATGTTGCCCATGGTAAATTAATTAGGCCCCTAAAAGTTGAGTTTTTAATAATATCTCGCAGTACTTTTACAATCCGAAGGGCGCATGTGACGTCACTGTACCACATGACTACCTACCTAATTAACTTGACTTTTTGAAATCGGGGCTTAGATTTAAGTCTGTATTGTGGTTAATTATCGCAAAATTTCGGCGAACGAACTATTAGAATTAATTACTATAAGCATAAAGAAGACAAAATGCATGTAATATTGTATACTTTGAAAACATGAGATGTGTCCTTTAAGTGATCTTTGATCTCTGTATACAGAGAGGTGGCTTAGATATCTGTATACAGAGAGGTGGCTTAGATTGGGGTCTTTAAGTGATCTTTGATCTCTGTATACAGAGAGGTGGCTTAGATTGGGGTCTTTAAGTGATCTTTGATATCTGTATACAGAGAGGTGGCTTAGATTGGGGTCTTTAAGTGATCTTTGATATCTGTATACAGAGAGGTGGCTTAGATTGGGGTCTTTAAGTGATCTTAGATATCTGTATACAGAGAGGTGGCTTAGATTGGGGTCTTTAAGTGATCTTTGATCTCTGTATTTCTTGGGAGGTGGTTCAATGTTTGATTCTGCACGGAGGAATCCCATCTGTGTGTCTCATTCCTGCATGGAGTTGAGTCATCAGAGGGGTTTTATTTTTAAGTTTAAAGGAGTTGGCTGCCCTTCGATTCAATAACGGTGCAAAATGTCCTCCTAGGTGGCACTTTACATCATAACATGTATAGTAATTACGGACCGTGGACAGCTCAGTGGTTAGAGCACCTGACTAGTAATGCAGGGGTTCAATTCACAGTCCAGCCACAGATTTTCTCCTCTCCTATATACTACATTTAGTGCTGTTGACCACCCTTGGATTTGCAGGGGCAACTTCTGCCAGGGGCAAAAAGAATCTGGGTTGTGTGAGTCTTTGAGGTGGAAGACAAAGAAATTTAATCGTTATTTTTTAAAAACATTTTTATTAATTTCATTTGCAAACGCAGCATCTCATCTATTTCTAACGTTGGTCATTGTATCTATACCCAGTATTAAATTTGTCGGCTATTTTGGCTGTTTAATTGCATTTACCTTGGCCATTTTGATTTTTTATTGGTAAATAGCAGGTGGCTAATGTCTGCAGTCTGAAACTTTGAAGTACAAGTAGGTCTATAGATACTCTTGTAACTTAGATTATTAAGCATACATTTTCAAACCTTTGTAAACAATATGTTATACTTCAATCTTTGTTTACACTTGTAACTAAGTTTATGATGTGATATGTGTCATATTTTAAGTCAGGGATTTTTTTAGGGTCTGTAGGGTGTCGAAATAAGGCCCCATTCCCAATGCTATAAAGCAGATATTTTCCCCCAATTTTTGCTTTTAGATTCCCAAACATTGAATGAAAACAAATCACAGCAGGATAGCCTTTTTGTTCAAAAATCTTCTCCACAGCCCACATATTACGATTTGTGCTTCAAAATTGTTAAGTAAACCTAACTTTTTGCCCTCTGATTATTTGAATAAGGTCAGTTTTGACCAAATTCATGTCAGAAGGAGTCCAATCATACTTTAATGCTCTGGTTTGATTTTCTCCCTACTTCTTTGTATGGAATATTTTTTCTCAATTTGAAGCAAATGTCACTATTTTTCCCAATTGGGAAGACCTCTGCAGGCCCTTAAAATCAAGACCTTAACAAACCCTGCAAGTATTCTTTTATAGGTAGGATGTCATTTAAAAGTCATACGTTATGTTTGTGTGTATACAAAATGAGGATGTACCAATGATATGATATTTTAGAACATACTGTTTTTCATTAAGGTCCAAATTTTAGTGGTCAATTTCAAAGGAGTTATATTTTTAATGTTTAACATAAAAAATGGAAGAAAGTTTTTTCATTCAAGAAATGTGGATTATTATAGTTACTTTAATAAGAACATAAAACAGCTGGGTCTACAGATTAGTTCTGACTTGTAGTGTACATCACATGATACACACGTGATCTTGCAGCCTAATATAATATGGTTTAGAGCGAAGTTGCTTACTAAATGAATGTTCTAGAATATCTATTAAAGCACCTTTTCTGTTTTTTTTTATGTGTAAGCAGAATCTTCAATCATATTTACAATATATATGCATTTATGATATTGTGATTGTACACTAAATAATTAAAGTGTCAATACAATTCTATTAAATTTGTATTTTTTAGAGGATATTTCATCTTTTTTGGTGAAAGTGAGAATTGCAACAAATATTGGAGAAAATATTGATCTTAATATTGCCTGCAGGTTTGTTAAGTAGCTCTAATTTCTACATGTGATGTTGCAATCAAAAACAAAAAAGTTCTAAATCATTCATAAAATAATAAATTGAATTCAGTATTAGAATTCAGACGTGATTCTTGGTATGTAATTTTCTTTCTTTTTTTATGCCCCCGAGATCGAAGATCAGGGGGCATATTGTTTTTGTCCTGTCTGTCATTCTGTAATTACATGTAAGTAATTCTGTCATTCTGTCTGAAACATTAACCTTAGCTTGCTAATAACTTTTGACCAGTAAGTGCTAGAGCTTTGATATTTCACATGAGTATTCCTTGTGACAAGACCTTTCTGTGGGTACTAAACCTTTTAACCTTGACATTTGACCTACTTTTTAAAAATTTGACATTTGTCATAACTTCTAAATTTTATGGTAAATATTAGAGCTTTCATATTGCACATGAGCATTTC
Organism: Ostrea edulis; assembly: GCF_947568905.1. Lineage (NCBI taxonomy): Eukaryota > Metazoa > Mollusca > Bivalvia > Ostreida > Ostreidae > Ostrea > Ostrea edulis. The sequence continues at coordinate 21,084,857 of NC_079172.1, read as the reverse complement.
TTGTGACAAGACCTTTCTACTGGTATCAAGATATTTGTCCTTGTGACCTTGGCCATCTTTGGAATTGGCCATTATTGGGGCATTTGTGTTTCACAAACACATCTTGTTTTAATTAATGAGCTGTATTTCACTTTGTAATATCAATTGTAGAGCTGACCACGTGACTATGCCAGATCTTGTGTTATTGACAACGCTAAAGCAACCCCTGTACAACCCATACTTTGGCAGGATAGAGTGTTGGGAGGTATTTCATTTGTTTTTAAAACAATACCAGATAGATTTAAGAGACAATTTGAGTTCTATGATTTATACTTAGACAAAAATTTATCTTTGCCAATGAAAGTTATGTTTTTGTTCCAAGTCCATGTGTGTGTGTGCATGGACAAGATTATATATAAACTATAGCACCCTCATATCCTTGTGGTTTTTACGAAATACAGTAAAATATCTCTATCTCGCAGTCCAAGGGACCTCGAAAAAACTTCGAGATATCCGGGGGTTCGAGATATCCAAAATCAATCTTGGATATATTTTTTTTGAAGGAGGATATTTGATGCATAGTATGGGATTTGCATTATCAACAAAAACCCTGCTACCGTTTCTTATAGTTTAATACAAGTTGATAAATTAATATTGTGGAATTTCAAAGACAAACATTTTGTATATATATAAAAATCCAATACACAACTTCCGATATATCAGCTCTTCTGTGATGGAGGTATGTTCAGTATTCTGTTGAACGCTTGGGTGGGTACAAGATGTATCCATGTATTATAGACTTGTTATGTAAATAAGGATACAAGATATGAAAGTGTAAAATTTTGTTTATATCAGCTTTTGGTATACATTAAACTGACCATATCAAGAGTAATATTTGTTTGAATTAGGCCATTAAATTTAATATGAAATTATTTATTATAATTCCTCTTCTGCACGAGTGATACTTTAATTAAAGAAATATGGTGATTATCGATTTTTGTTTGAGCTATTTTATCATCAAATACTCATAAGAGTTCCCCAAAGGGAAATAACTATTGAGCAACCCGGAAATTGCGTATTGAATTCACAATGTTTTTCAAAATTAAGATGATCGTGCCTGTATGCTTACTTTAAGTTTAATGATGTCCAGGCTCGACTGGGATGTAGTTATTGCGTTATAATAAAAGAACCTATCACGTAAGAAACAAATAAGACAGATTAAAAAAAAACCAAACTTTTAAATGTTTATTAAAGAAATTTTCGTGTTTTCTCTGTACTAGTTTTAATGATGAAGCGTGTATTATTGAATGCATTATCATTATTAAGAGCATTACCTTCAAGCGTACTTCGACGATTTTGTGCGTTTATCTTACCCACATGTTAATGATAGAGCGTGTGTCATTCAAAACACCATCCCAGGAATCGGGCATGTTAGTTCATAATTGGCGGGGAACTTTAGCCGTAATTTTGAAAGGCTTCACTAATCACCCAAGCTGTTGAACCATCTATCGCGACCTGGGTCTACTCGGAAAAGGCAAGCGTGGATTAGCGGTCATTAATTATAATTGATGTAGCCGCGGGCGTGAATGTGTGACTTAACGATGCCAGGTATGGTAAGCAGAGTGGAAAATTGTCTGCACTTGGAGATAAACCATGTGAATTTAGGGTATGAGACCTTGAAAATACTTCGACATCAGCGGAGTATTCGAGATTACCGTGTTCGAAATATCAGAAGTTTTTTAAATCATTTATATAGGGAAAACGACCGGGACCGGTGGTCGACTTCGACTTAAGCGGGGTATTCGAAATAAACCATATTCGAGATACAGATGTTTTACTGTATAAGTTAATTCACTGGCCAGAACTGGTTAGAGTTTGGAAGGAAGAGGTAACAGACAGTATTAGGAACTTGTACTGCCTTAATGCTTTAGAGTGCTAGCATCAATCACTGAAGTTGAGCAATGGCGAGTATGATTAGTCCTTTGCTGGGTGACTACTTCATTTACACAGAGTCTAGGGAATGTTAATGCTTTATTATATGCCACTTTTGAAAAGGAGAACATCTGATTTTAATTAGATCAGGTACACTTGTATTCCCCCTCCCTTCTAACTATCTTTATAGAATAGACACTCTAAATTTGAAGTTGACCTTTATCAATATCCAGGGTGGGTGGGGGGATATGATATATGTTTCTAAAACATTTTTCTTAAGATCTTTAATGTGTTTTAATCCATGGGTATTGTAATGCCAAAAGTTGCTTTTTGAAAATGTGACAACACTTGGAAATCAGTTAATAGATTTCAGTTAAATGTACATTGTAGTTTCAATTTTAAACAGCTATTTTCTATTAAGTTTGGGATTAAACAATTTTATAAAGTTATCCTCCTTTGTATCTCTGGAAATTTCACATTTTATGATATGGAAATATTCTAGATATTAATTTAATTCCCAGTGTTGTCTAATATTGTGT
>NC_079172.1:21019907-21077407 GCF_947568905.1 Ostrea edulis | reverse complement strand
TGAGAGGAAGATGTCTGTTACTTTTTCAAGTCAAAGGTCAAGATCACAGTAACATTTAGTAGGAAAACCTTGTAGGCAGTATACAAACTAAACTGTTGGGGCTAGGACCATCAAACTTCGTACACATACACTTTATGCCAAGTGGAGGATGCCTATTGTTTCTTAAGGTCAAGGTCATAGTAGCAGGATGTAGACCAATTCATAGGAGCAAGGACCATTAAACTTGGCACACATACAACAAGTGAAAATTTTACATAGAGAGTACACATACATGATTGGTCTTGTTTTTTCGATGCAAAGAAAGTATGTCACACCCTGATGATTGCTGATACTACTTGAAGGCAAGTTCTATAAATCATGGTGTAAGAAAAACACCCTAAATTAGCTTTTCATGGGTGTATTATGTACCGTTGGCGGTACTTCTGGTGTACCTTCTGTCCATCCGTCTGTCTTTCAGAAATCTAGTGAACGCTTCTCCTCCTATATTTTATGGCTTATTGGATAGACTTGAAACTTTGTACAATGCTTCATTGCCATTTTTAGATGTGCATATTATCGGGACAGGAGGATCTAATTATTTTCCTGAAAGTTATAGTGGATCTAAGAGGGATGGAGGATGTAAAATAGCTTGTGAACACTTCTCATCCTATATGGCCTATTGGATAGATTTAAAACTTTGTACAATGCTTCATTGCCATTTGTAGATGTGCATATTGTTGGGACAGGAGAATCCAATTATTTTTCTAAGTTATAGTGGATCTAAGAGGGGTGGATTGATTGAATATTGTTTAACGTCCCTCTCGAGAATATTTCACTCGTAAGGAGACGTCAACACTTCCAGTGAAGGGCTGCAAAATTTAAACCTATGCTTGGTGCTTGTGGCCATTGAGCGGGGGGGGATCTTTATTGTGCCACACCTGCTGTGACACAAGACCTCGGTTTTTGCGGTCTCATCCGAAGGACCGCCCCATTTAGTCACCTCTTACAACAAGCAAGGGGTACTGAAGACCTATTCTAACCCGGGTCCCCACGGGATAAGAGGGTTGGAAGATGTAAAATAGCTTGTGAACACTTCTCCTATATGGCTTAACGAATTGACTTGAAATTTTGTATGATACTTCAATGCCATTTGCATATGTGCATTTTGCAGGAACAGGAGGATCCAATTGTTGTCCTTTAAGTTATAGTGGATCTGAGGGGTGGAGGGTGTAAAATAGTTTGTGAGCACTTCTCCTATGTGGTTTATTGGGGTTCATATTGTTTATGTTCCTGCTCATGCTTTCTCCTCCATACCATGCAGTACATTAAAGGGAGGAGGTTTTATTTGGAGCACTACCAACTTGGGGAGCTGGGGAAACATTTGTTTTTCATAAAAACAATCTCTAGTTAAATTGGGTATGCTAACTCAACAAGTCAGTCATCACAAAAGTGGACCAGATGAAGGAGGAAAGATAAGCTGTTAGGTATGTTTATATTTTTAAAAAGATTAATTTCAAAATAAACTGACAAAGAAGTTGTACAGCATCTCGCTGAAAGCTGTGCGACTTGTCAAAATCTTTGCTTCTAAAGCAATGTTTTTCTGTGCTCTTGAACACTGGAAATAGGTTTTTTTTTCATTGGTTGAATATCACAATAAGGAATGGTAAAGGGACTGATTGTATAAAGAAACTGAGACACACCTTCCAGCGAAAATTTCAGCATTGTGTCCCATGGGAGGTAAAAGAAGTACGACAGACTATGGATTTCAGATGATGGTTTCTTTGGGGAGATTTTCATAAATTTTATACATGATACTTGGATTAAGCAGAGGAAGACTTTCCCATGTATTTTGGGGCCCTTTCTGATACTGTATGTCAGTTTTGTAATCAGTAACAGAAAATTCAAACTAGAGTTAATTAACCGATATGATTTTGTATTGTAGCTCTTGGTTCCCCAAATACTGTGTCCAGTTTAGACCAAATTACTCGGAAAGAAACAGATATACCCAACCTTCCACAGGTAAATAGTAGAATGTAGATAGATGTGTTTTAGTTCGACCTAAATCGTAATTAGATTTGTCTTCTTAGTATTTCTATACAGTAGATGTAAATTGCTCTCCAAACCCCACTCTATTTCTAATGATTGTTTAATGTAACTCAATAGATGCAACATATTCAGATTGTTAATACTAATTAATTTCATGTACAAACAAAACAAAAACAATTCAGATTGCTGAGCAGACAGAGTTGCCTGCCCTTGATGAGCAGAACATTCATTTTCTCCTGGATGAATCAATCAGAACTGAAGCTATTCCAATGGTGGACATACCTATAGGTCAAAGGTAATAATTTTATGAAAGGATAAAATAGTTACTGTAGATCACTTTCAGGAGATTTTATTTTCACAATGATGTATTTATTCCTGAGACATAACTTTCACAAATCGGTATGTATTGTGAAGTCTCCTACATTGACAAGTTCAATCGCGGGAATAAAATTTTGCAATTGACTGTTCTCGCAAATAAATTTTCTTGCAAATAAAATGTGATTTACAGTAGTTGAATATAAATTCTTGAGTTCTAGACATACCAAATTTCATTGAAAATGAGAAATATACTTGTCTAAGAAGGGAATAACTGAATATTTGAATAGATTATATGTGGTTAAAAATTGCTTAGGTTATAACTTATCTTCCTTTCTCCTCCTGTGTTGTCCAAAGTGATTTTATCAAATCCTGGCTACCAGATGCCCTATGTACAATATAAATTTGACAAGTAAGGTACCTTTAGTGTCTGTGCAGAAATCTTTATCTGATGTGTCCGTTTCCTTCATTCACAGGTATCTTGATTGCTATTTTGGGTCCACTGACTCAGAAAATGTTGTAGGGATGAAGACTTGATCAATGAAGTTGTTATTTTTTAGAAGTATTGGTGTATTCTGGAATCACCATGTCCATGTGTCCGTAGAAGTGGTTAGGCATATAGTTTTACCCTTGTCCATTCTTCTGTCGTTCCGACTGACACCCAGTTTTCTGGACTTGTTTTTCTAAACACCTTGATATTTTGTATGAGGATGTATATCTATGAATTATAAAACAAGATTGAGTTTTGTTCTGTTTGTTGATTTTTTATGGTGTTGTGCTCCATTAATGTAGAGAAATTAAAGTTGGGACCAGTTTTCTGGACTTTTTTTTTCTGAATGTCTTGAGATATTGAATTGATTTTTTGTATACAAATATAAATTGATAAGTTAAAGATTGAGTTTGAATTTTGTTATGGTTCATTGATTTTTTTTTTTTTTTTTAGCTTAGATAGATTACTGTTGCTACCAGTTTTCTGGACTTTTTTTTACACCATCAGATATGGAACTGATTTTTGTATGCAGATGTATATATTGATGTTTTAGACGGGGTTTGAGTTTTGTACCAGTTTGTTGAATTTTGATGGAGTTGTTTTATGGCTGTTGCAACATGCAGAATACTTGGGAGCGGTGGGGGATAGGTAATACGTTAAGTTTTATTGTGATCTCATGGACTTAGAGTTTTTGAGAGTCGCCTGAAATAAATGATAAGTGACATTGTAACGTACTATTTCTTTATGGTTTTTTCTTCTTTTTTAGCTCTGTAAAGGCATCTAAAGCTTCCATAAATCTTTCATCTCCTCAAAAGACAACAAAGGAAGCAAAAGAGCCAGAACAACAAGTTTTATCACCCAAAGAGAGGACTCCACGAGGACGGGCTGAAGAACCCCACCCTGAGGCACCACCTGCCCTTCGTGAAAGTCGACCAAGGCCACCAGAGGTCACCATGATGCCCCTTCCTGAAGAGGAAACTCGGCGATCATCCAGAAAAGTAATATTATCAGTCATTTTTATGTGTTAATACTTCTGTCCAGTTTGACTTTCTTCAAATTCACTTGAGTCAAAGGCTTTGGCCTATAATAAAAATTGCTGTGTTTCTGCTAACACGACTGATCCTAATTATATAGAAAAACACAGCATTCCTTATATGTAGAAAGACACAACATCCCTTATATATAGAAATACACAACATCCCTTATATATAGAAATACACAACATCCCTTATATATAGAAATACACAACATCCCTTATATATAGAGATACAACATCCCTTATATATAGAAATACACAACATCCCTTATATATAGAAATACACAACATCCCTTATATATAGAAATACACAACATCCCTTATATATAGAAATACAACATCCCTTATATATAGAGATACAACATCCCTTATATATTGAAATACACAACATCCCTTATATATAGAAAGACACCACATCCCTTATATATAGAGACACAACATCCCTTATATATAGAAATACTCAACATCCCTTATATATAGAAATACACAACATCCCTTATATATAGAAATACACAACATCCCTTATATATAGAAATACAACATCCCTTATATATAGAAATACAACATCCCTTATATATAGAAACACACAACATCCCTTATATATAGAAATACACAACATCCCTTATATATAGAAATACAACATCCCTTATATATAGAAATACACAACATCCCTTATATATAGAAATATACAACATCCCTTATATATAGAAATACACAACATCCCTTATATATAGAAATACACAACATCCCTTATATATAGAAATACAACATCCCTTATATATAGAAACACACAACATCCCTTATATATAGAAACACACAACATCCCTTATATATACAGGGTTTGACATTTACTTTTTTTAGCACTAGACCAGTCGGGCTACTTAAAATGCTTTTTGCTAGACCTGACCTTACATCCACCAGCCCCAACCAACTTTCCAGAAACTGATAGTTTTTCCATACTTAAATGTACTTAATTCAAATGACAAACATTTAAAGTTTGCATGAACTAAAACGTATTTAATTGTCTCAAAAAAGAGCTTTAGTCTCGTCATTCAATTTAATGCTTTCATTTTCAAACACATTTTCTGTTTCTTTAAATTCTACCCGGCATGGAAATTCTCTAGTCCATATAAAATAAAATGACCTCAACCGTTTTTTTAATCTCTATTTCATAAGCCCTGCTTTGTTTCTTCCCAACCTTTAACTTTTTTTCTCTTGGGACATCTTTCCTTGAGAACAAGAAGTTGTATTTGAATATAGACATTCCCGCACATGTCAACACCGAAAAATGGTTGTTTACGATGCAATTTATTAATTTGATAAATACTTTCTTATATTTGATTCAAATAAACTGGGTTGTTTAAACAAAATGAAAATAAATTCATCTAAAACATAACTTTGCAAACATTAACATCGAGTAGATGTCGTAAAACATCACTTCCAACTGCGACTTATTTATTATAGAACTAAAAATAGAGATTGTGTCATCATGCAGTTCAAAATTGCTCGCAAAGTCTACAGTTATTCTTTTTTAGTTAAGAATAAAATATCTTATGGTTTAAAGTTTCTTGTTTATTTTTTCAACACGACCAGTCGGACTAGTAAATCGACATTTTACCTGACCGGACCTATCATTTAGTAGACTCAGTCGGTCGGACGTGCCTTAGTGTCAAACCCTGATATAGAAATACACAACATCCCTTATATATAGAGACACAGCATCCCTTATATATAGAAATACAACATCCCTTATATATAGAAATACACAACATCCCTTATATATAGAGACACAGCATCCCTTATATATAGAGACACAACATCCCTTATATATAGAAATACACAACATCCCTTATATATAGAAATACAACATCCCTTATATATAGAAATACACAACATCCCTTATATATATAGAAATACACAACATCCCTTATATATAGAGACACAACATCCCTTATATATAGAAATACAACATCCCTTATATATAGAGACACAACATCCCTTATATATAGAAATACAACATCCCTTATATATAGAGACACAACATCCCTTATATATAGAAATATACAACATCCCTTATATATAGAAATACAACATCCCTTATATATAGAGACACAACATCCCTTATATATAGAAATACACAACATCCCTTATATATAGAGACACAGCATCCCTTATATATAGAAATACACAACAATCCCTTATATATAAAAATACACAACAATCCCTTATATATAAAAATACACAACATCCCTTATATATAGAAATACACAACATCCCTTATATATAGAAATACACAACATCCCTTATATATAGAGACACAGCATCCCTTATATATAGAGACACAACATCCCTTATATATAGAAATACACAACAATCCCTTATATATAAAAATACACAACATCCCTTATATATAAAAATACACAACAATCCCTTATATATAGAAATACACAACATCCCTTATATATAGAAATACACAACATCCCTTATATATAGAAATACACAACATCCCTTATATATAGAGACACAACATCCCTTATATATAGAAATACAACATCCCTTATATATAGAGACACAACATCCCTTATATATAGAAATACAACATCCCTTATATATAGAGACACAACATCCCTTATATATAGAAATATACAACATCCCTTATATATAGAAATACACAACATCCCTTATATATAGAGACACAGCATCCCTTATATATAGAAATACTCAACATCCCTTCTATATAGAAATACACAACATCCCTTATATATAGAAATATACAACATCCCTTATATATAGAGATACAACATCCCTTATATATAGAAATACACAACATCCCTTATATATAGAGACACAACATCCCTTATATATAGAGATACACAACATCCCTTATATATAGAAACACAACATTCCTTATATATAGAAATACACAACATCCCTTATATATAGAAATACACAACATCCCTTATATATAGAAATACTCAACATCCCTTATATATAGAAACACACAACATCCCTTATATATAGAAATACACAACATCCCTTATATATAGAAATACACAACATCCCTTATATATAGAGACACAACATCCCTTATATATAGAAATACACAACATCCCTTATATATAGAAACACACAACATCCCTTATATATAGAAATACACAACATCCCTTATATATAGAGATACAACATCCCTTATATATAGAAATACACAACATCCCTTATATATAGAAATACTCAACATCCCTTATATATAGAGACACAACATCCCTTATATATAGAAATACACAACATCCCTTATATATAGAAATACACAACATCCCTTATATATAGAGATACAACATCCCTTATATATAGAAATACACAACATCCCTTATATATAGAAATACACAACATCCCTTATATATAGAAATACACAACATCCCTTATATATAGAAATACACAACATCCCTTATATATAGAAATACACAACATCCCTTATATATAGAGATACAACATCCCTTATATATAGAAATATACAACATCCCTTATATATAGAAATACACAACATCCCTTATATATAGAAATACACAACATCCCTTATATATAGAAATACAACATCCCTTATATATAGAAATATACAACATCCCTTATATATAGAAATACACAACATCCCTTATATATAGAAATACAACATCCCTTATCACTGAGTTTAACCCTGATCATTTAATGATTTACTTCTCAGGAATCAAGACTTAATAAATGCACAGGGATCCGCTGAAAGCTATCTTGAATTGAAAGGCAAAAAGAATTTATAAATCTTCATTATGCAAATGATCAAACTTTTTATTCAACACTCCCCAGTCCTGTATAGATACAGGATATTGTCTTGTCATTTGAAATAAGCATATATTGATAGTGAAACAGTGGACAATTTAACATCAATATACTTCGATATATATATGCGTTCATAGTAACCAAACTACAAAAATACATACATGTTATTATATGCCATGGTTCTCGTATAAGATGGTGGTATATTATGATTTAAAGGAGGAATACAGGGTATTGAAAGTCTGTGTATTATCTTTCAGAGACAGAGACAAATTGACCTGTCAATGGAGTTGGCCCCCTTGCCACCTAGTCCTAGTACCAGAAAAAGGAGACGTCGTCACTTGATTATAGATGCGAGCATGATGATTTCCAAAGTGGAGATGAAGAAAAACCTGCAGACAGGCAGTGATCTGTGTAAACCATTCGTAAGTGTGACATTTACAGGCTGTGATCTGTGTAAATTATTCATAAGTGTAACATTTACAGGCAGTGTTTTGTGTAAATCATTCATAAGTGTAACATTTGCAGGTAGTGTTCTGTGTAAATCATTCGTAAGTGTGACATTTACAGGCATTGTTCCATGTAAACCATTAGTAAGTGTGACATTTACAGGCAGTGTTCCATGTAAACCATTAGTAAGTGTGACATTTACAGACAGTGTTCCATGTAAACCATTCGTAAGTGTGACATTTACAGGCAGTGATCTGTGTAAACCATTCGTAAGTGTGACATTTACAGGCAGTGTTCCATGTAAACCATTAGTAAGTGTGACATTTACAGGCAGTGATCTGTGTAAACCATTCGTAAGTGTGACATTTACAGGCAGTGTTCCATGTAAACCATTAGTAAGTGTGACATTTACAGACAGTGTTCCATGTAAACCATTCGTAAGTGTGACATTTACAGGCAGTGATCTGTGTAAACCATTCGTAAGTGTGACATTTACAGGCAGTGATCTGTGTAAACCATTAGTAAGTGTGACATTTACAGGCAGTGATCTGTGTAAACCATTCGTAAGTGTGACATTTACAGGCAGTGTTCCATGTAAACCATTAGTAAGTGTGACATTTAGTAAGTGACATTTATGCATCAATTTCCAGACACATACAATGGTGAAAATGCAAGGTTGAACCGATGAAGTGTGGACCCCCCCCCTCCCATTTTTTTAATTTTTTAAAAATTTTTACAGCAGAACTCGTTTTCTTGCCACATATAACAAAGAATTTTCGTGCAGTTATAACAGCAACTTTTTTCTGTTTCTCCCCATACCACAACTTTGAAAACAACGCAGAGTGCCTATAGACTCACTATATGTGATAGTAACTTGTTCTTGTTTCATGAAAAGTTGCCCAAGTTGATGCAGAAAATGTGATCTCATTACAAACTAAATATTAAAACCTCGCCGGAATTGGAGACAAAATAATGGTTCCAATACCTCATATTAAGTAAAAATGAAAATTACCTGTACCACATCGTACATTTCCTATATATCCACTTGTAAAACTTTGATCCCCTATGATGCGCATCTGTTGAAACACAATAACAGTTATTGCCCCTCAATTCAATATTTTGAAACATATATATAATAGATTATTCATATATAACTTAAACTTTTGAAATATTTTATGGTTAGGCCAATTCAACTTAATTAGTAGATTATCATCCAGGGTCAGCAAAAAGTATGGGGCGGGTGGGAGGATTTTATTTTTTAATTTTTATTTTCTGAGAAAAATATTAAAGGCAAACAATTTTTTTTTTTCAACAGATGCGTATCATTTAATGCCAGGTGGATATCAATCTTTGCTATTTTCACAGATGAATTCTAGGTTAATTTAAGCTCTAATTTCAAACAGAAATATACCTAACTTCTTCAAGATTTACGCCTGTAAGAAGGCGAGAAATTAAGAAAACCATATAGATCTATTTTCTTCACGTGGCTTTTCACGTTGCTATACCAGAAATGTAAACAAGAAGTGTAAATACCGGAGTTGGACATGAAAATATTCCGGAAATCACAAGTTTCGCAAAATAAAAAAATTCGGGGCGGGCCAATTTTTGAGGGGCTGGTGGGGATGATAATCTATCAATTAAGTTGAATTGGCCTGAACAAGATTTTTAACAATAACTATTGAAAATGCATAAATCTTATTAAATCATTGATTTTGTGAAATCTTATGATGTCACAGGAGGGTGGAATTACGTTCAGACCAATAAATGTTTTTAGAGAATCTTCTCCAGAACAGCAAGACCATCCCTATGTTGTGTAGATTCTAGTTCAGTAAAGTCGTGACCCTGTAGGCCTCAGGTGGAGTCATAATATAATGGGTACCTCAAATTTTTCTTGGGAATAAAGAGGGTAAAAATGATAGGATGGGCTCAAAATGTTTCATGGGAAGAGGGTAAAAAAATCTTTTAAGAATTTTCTTCTGGAGAACAGCAGGGCCAATGTGACTCAGGTGAGCATTGTAAACCATGGGTCTCTTGTTTTACGATCTGATGGCTTCGAGCACAACTTGTCCTCGCCCTTCATTATATTATAATCACCTTTTTTCACCATTGACAGAGAGTTCCTACCATTGAGCAGTCAGACTACAGCACTCTGTTAAATCAACCTGGCAGGAGGGGCCTGAGATTGTCTCCCCTTGTTGACATTTGGCGCCACAACATAAAGCCTGGTCTTTGGGAGACGGACACTGATATTGACACTCCATTCTGGACAGTGCCAAGTATTTCTAGTGAGTGTGTAACTTCAGCAAGGTTGGATTGAAATGTAAGGGTTGCCTGTTAGGTACTGAAAGATTATTTTCTGTGCTACTTGAATGTGATAAAGCCACCAGCAGAAACAATTGGAAATATTCTGATATCGCTACTTTTATTTATCTTCACTGTTCCAAATATTTACTATGTATATGTATATTTTGCCTTTTTGAAATGTCTTTTCCACATTTAGGAGATGACTCTACAGCCACTCGGAGTAAGCGTTCCAGGCGAGCTCTCCTAACTAAACCAGAGGTGGACCTGCAGCCAGAGATTCCGGTCATTCAGGACGCAATGGACATACATGTACCACCACCACAGCTGGACGTTCCTGGACAACTTGTCGGGGTATCACCAGAAAGGGCCAGGGCAAATATCAGCACAGAAGTAAGTGAAACGTTCAAATTAAATCAGGGAATTTATACTGTCAATGAGATGCAGAATCGAGGATAAAGAACCTTCTCAGCTTACCTGGCCATCACTTGCTTGCCAACTTTTATGTGGAACTATTGTCATTTTTAGCTCACCTGAGCTGAAAGCTCGTGAGCTATTCTTTGCCTGATGTCAGTCGTCTGTAAACTTTTTACATTTTCGACTTCTTCTCCAGAACTATTGGGCCAATTTCAACCAAACTTGGCTAAAAGCATCCTTGGGTGAAGGGCTTTCAAGTTTGTTCAAATGAAGGGCCATGTCCCTTTCAAAGGGGAGATAATCACAATAATGCAAAAATAGAGTGGGGTCATTTAAAAATCTTTTTCATAAGAACCACTGAGCCAGAAAAGCTGAGATTTACATGAAAGCTCTCTGACATAGTGCAATTCAAGTTTGTTCAAATCATGCCTCCCGGGGATGGGAAGGGGCCACAATAGGGGATCAAAGTTTTACATACAAATATATAGAGAAAATCTTTAAAAATCTTCTCAAGAACCACTGAGCCAGAAAAGCTGATATTTACATGAAAGCTTTCTAACATAGTGCAGATTCAAGTTTGTTCAAATCATGGCCCCCAGGGGAGCATATGTGTTTTACAAACATCTCTTGTTTATAAATAATATACTAGATGACCATTTCATTAGACAACTTCTGATTTGATCTGAGGAAGCCATTATATAGTGTGCCGTGTGGGGAGTATTAGTCCCGAAAGGACAGTTCTAGTTTATCCCAAGCGGGGCTTGGTTGTCTGTGTTCTCTAGCTGTCATCACATTGTGTTCATCTTTTGTCATCACATCGTGTCCATCTTTTGTCATCACATTGTGTTCATCTTTTGTCATCATATTGTGTTCATCTTTTGTCATCACATTGTGTTCATCTTTTGTCATCACATCGTGTCCATCTTTTGTCATCACATTGTGTTCATCTTTTGTCATCATATTGTGTTCATCTTTTGTCATCACATTGTGTTCATCTTTTGTCATCACATCGTGTCCATCTTTTGTCATCACATTGTGTTCATCTTTTGTCATCACATTGTGTTCATCTTTTGTCATCACATTGTGTTCATCTTTTGTCATCACATTGTGTTCATCTTTTGTCATCACATTGTGTTCATCTTTTGTCCATGTAATTCTCTTGAATGATCCCCATAAATTACAGTGGCAGTTCTGCAGAATGATTCCTTTAACCATACTCAATATAAAGTATACATTGGCAGTTCTCAAGAATGAATCCTTTACTGTAAATTCCTATATACTGTAAATGTATTACATTTGGCTGTGTATTCTATTAAGTGCCTTTGGCGGAACGTAGCTTCCGCTAAATCAAGTACATCGCTAAATGCAATCCGTAAATCTAGATGTTTAAAGTAATTCAGGAATGTGCTAAATCAAATCTACGCTAACTTGTTGAAAAAACTATTTCCGCCAAATATCGTACACGCCAAATATAATATGTTTACAGTATATGCGACAAATTTATTATCGCGTAATTTCGCGAGAAACATCACTCACGAAAAAATATTTCTCGCTTTTATTTTTATATTGCTAAAATACATGCAAAACCACTTGATCAACAGAGCACTCTTGAATTTATGTTCTCGTGATTCGACGTCCATGAGCCATATCGCGATAATAAACACTCGCGTAAAATAAGGAATCTACAGTATTCATACTCGGTATAAAGTTTACAGTGCAGAATGATTCCTATAACCTTACTCGAATATCTGTAAAGTTTACAGTGCAGGATGATTCCTATAACCTTACTCGAATGTCTGTAAAGTTTACAGTGCAGAATGATTCCTATAACCTTACTCGAATGTCTGTAAAGTTTACAGTGCAGAATGATTCCTATAACCTTACTCGAATATCTGTAAAGTTTACAGTGCAGAATGATTCCTATAACCTTACTTGAATATCTGTAAAGTTTACAGTGCAGGATGATTCCTATAACATTACTCGAATGTCTGTAAAGTTTACAGTGGTAGTTCTGCATAAATATTACTTTTTGACAAGGTCTAAATTCCAATATGGCTGCTGTGGTTTGGATTGCATGGCTGAGACAAGATTGCTTTCTCCAGAGTGACCTCTCACTAATCAATAAATCATCCTTAGGCAAAGGGCGTTCAAGTTTGTTCAAATGAAGGCCGGGCCATGATGTGAATCTCCACTTTCTGACAAAGTGGAGATTCTAGTAAAAATCATGACCCCTGGGGTTGGGGTGGGGCCACAATAGGGGAACTAACTTTGCACAAACATCCTTAGTCATAACCGTCTACAAGGGCATATGGTAATTAATGAACTTGCTGTTGAGCTTTATAACGAAGTTTGATAATTAATAAATTTTTAGTCATTATCTTTGAAAACTGTTTTCTGATCCATGCTGCTTGTATAATGATAGTTTTGCTAAAGCTTGTCTACTGCCAGGAATTGCTGCTGAAGATAGTGATGTGACCCATGGGCTTTTTTGTTGTTGTTTTTTTTGTATGCATTCAATTACAAGTATTTCACAGGTTGAGCTGCCTTCCATGGAAATTCTCAGAGATACCTCTGTTTCAATGGAAAGAAGTCTTCAGGAGGACATAACTCCTGTCCAGCTCCACCTGTCTGCCAGAAGCAAAGATGATTCTCTTTCTGATAGATCATCTTCTAGGTAATTAATTAACTCTCTGACATATACTGCAGGTAATTTTTGTATGTTACCATTCTTTCTGACATGTACTGCAGGTAATTTTTGTTTGTTACCATTCTTTCTGACATATACTGCAGGTAATTTTTGTATGTTACCATTCTTTCTGACATGCACTGCAGGTAATTTTTGTATGTTACCATTCTTTCTGACATGTACTGCAGGTAATTTTTGTATGTTACCATTCTTTCTGACATGTACTGCAGGTAATTTTTATGGTGTCGAGCTTTGCTCGAACGGATCTAGTCAGCGTGTACGACTGAATCAGCTGAAAAGTTTACGCGACTGAAGGTGTCAGACTATCGATGCTTCCGCGGAAAAATCCCGCGCTTTTTGTAATGGCGTATGAATATCTGTACTGTTTAATGATTTATGACATTTTAAAGTTGTTAATGAGAAACAAATGAAAATTATCACATTGATTTACTTTAACATATAAAAACTTTCACAAAAAATAAAAACAAATCAAATAAAAATTCCAATTTCAATGCGAACTACATTTGCAAAATCACGTGATGTCTGAAACGATAGCGTGTCTAGACGAAAGATAGCTTGGGTTTTGTTTGTAAACATTGCGTGCTGTTGGCGAAATTTAAACTGAGAAATAGTGTATCGTGGATTATTTATGGTCATTATATTTTAGGGGAGGTAATGTTTATTTGACTGTAGCATTCTCAGTAGGGTATTAACGCATCTGTAGGTTTGCAAATCATTGGTCAACTCGGTATATAAACACTGGCACGTGTTAATGTTATTGTAAACAAACCAAGCGCGGAAGCATTCATTATTATAAGGCTTTCAAGTAAAGGTTTTTGTGGAGGTAAAAGTTACTGAATTAACAAAAAATTTTTTTTTAATCTGACTAGATTTTCATCTCTTGAGATGCTAGCAGTGATATATACTACAAATGGTCCATAGTTGTTTACATTGTTGCACATATTTCTTATTAAAATTTTGGTTTAAAACTTATTTCTTGTTTTTATTATGTTATCAACAAGTACATGCAATGCTGCCCTTTACAACTATTAAAAGGAGAGTTCTCACAACAGTTGACTTTTTCACTAAATATCTTAATGCACAAATTTTCAGTTCTTTGTGAATTACATCTGTGCCAAGGATTGTAGAGTACTCCCTTGGCTAGCAAAGATGTGTGAATAATTGAGAGCAATGGTTGATCACAAAAATCTTCATTATTTAATAACATTAGATATTGTAAATAATCCTTTGAAAAATATTCTGAAGAAATGAATGGAATTGTAAAAAAATATATCTGTAATTGAATTTTTTTGTGAAAAGAGCTACTGTACAGATGTATTAGAAGCATTATTCCTGTATGAAGGATAAATATTCTTGGTATTGCTTGAATTCAAAGCTGCATGTGTGTTTTTAATACATGTACAGCTAATCTTCGTTATTGGGAATATGTAAATAGAGTTGCCAGTCCAAACCACTTCTTTTTTGTGTGTGTGTTATCCTTGTTATCGCAAATCCTTGGATATCTCAAATTTAATTTCAGTCCTGTTGAATTTGCAATAACAAGGTGTGACTGTAGTCAATGGCATCAAAATATTCACAGGTAGAAGACTCTCCATTGAGATTTATATAAAGCTATATCTACTCTGTGTACATACATGTACAATAAGGGATGAAGCATTGATAAACTGGACAGTACATAGTTTCATTATAATCTTTGCTTTCTTAGCACGACGCCATTGTGGCCCTTCAGGCCTTTGATTGTTTGTTACCATTCTTTCTGACATGTACTGCAGGTAATTTTTGTATGTTACCATTCTTTCTGACATGTACTGCAGGTAATTTTTGTTTGTTACCATTCTTTCTGACATATATACTGCAGGTAATTTTTGTTTGTTACCATTCTTTCTGACATATACTGCAGGTAATTTTTGTATGTTGCCATTCTCTCTGACATACTGCAGGTAATTATGCCCCTGAGATCGAAGATCGGGGGGCCTTATTGTTTTTGACCTGTCTGTCACTCTGTCTGAAACTTTAACCTTGCTAATAACTTTTAAACAGTAAGTGCTAGAGCTTTGATATTTCACATGAGTATTCCTTGTGACAAGACCTTTCCGTGGGTAACACAATTTTTAGGTCACCTGAGTAAACTCAGGTGACCTATTGCAATCGGTTGTTGTCTGTCGTCGTGCGTTAACAATTGAACATTTTTAACTTCTTCTTGATAACTGCTAGTCCAATTGTTTTCAAATTTGGTATGAAGTATCTTTGGGACAAGGGGGACATAAATTATAAATTTCAGAATTCCAGCACCCCTGGGGCCTTAGGGGCGGGGCAAAAGCTGCCAAAAATTGACCAATTTTCAAAAATCTTCTTCTCAAGAACCGCACATGTGTAAGAAAAACTAAATGCATGGTGATGTAGAGCAGGAAGGGCTCTACCGAAATTGTAAATTTCATGATCCCCGGGGTAGGGGTTCTGACCCCAGGGTGTGGCCAAACTTGGTATATAGTGTTTATGTGTAAAACACTTAAATAACATCTTCATTAGTGCTGTTAATACTATATTGAAACTAAATAGATATTTAGAAAGAACAGGTAGTCCTTTACTAAAATTGTAAATTTGATGATCCCAGGGGTAGGGTTTTGGTATCAGGGTGGGGCCAAAATGGTCAGTTATTAAATGTGTGAACAATAAGAGATTTTGAACTTTTTCTTGATAACTATCATTCCAATTCTTTTCATATTTGGTATGAAGCATCTTTGGAACAAGGGGAACATAAATTGTAAATTTCAGGATTCCTGCACCCTTAGGGGCGGGGCAAAAACTGCCAAAAATTGACCAATTTTCAAAAATCTTCTTCTTAAGAACGCACATGTGTAAGAAAAACGAAATGCATGGTGATGGAGAGCAGGAAGGCCTTTACCAAAATTGTAAATTTCATGATCCCCGGGGTAGGGGTTCTGACCCCAGGGCGGGGCCAAACTTGGTATATAGTGTCTATGTGTAAAACACCAGGGGTCGAAATTAACTTTTTCTACCACAGGCTAATTTTAGCCTGTGGGTAAAAAATCCACAGGCTAAAATGAAAAACTACAAGCTAAAATAAAAAAATAAAGCAGTGCTCTTTTTCCATGTTTTCTTTTTAAATCAATGATTTTCCCCATAATTACTGAGCCTAGTGGGTGAACAGGCATCGTTTGGACAAGACACTAAGTTACGTAAGTCATATGGTGGAATGTTCAGGTCTCTTGACCATCGCACCTCTAATTCACAACCTGTTTACTGCAGTTCTAGATCCAAAGTCTTCAAATTTCATGCAACGTCAGGGTTGTCACGAGTGATTTTTCAAAGCGAATCCCAGACTCATGGTTTATAAGAAGCACAATCACGAGTCCCATGATCTTTTTTGATAATCACCTACACTGTGAGCAGTGCACTCGTGTCATCACTACAACCCGACCTCAATATGAGAATAAATTAATGTAGATAGGACATTCGGATTATATAGACTACAGGAAGACTTGGTAAAACATAGATTCTGATTATATTTTAGATAAATGAATAACAAAAACCTCATACTTGGAATTCAATTTAATCACCCCTATAAGTGAACAGGACTCGTGGCACATGTCTATATTTTTCATTATAATGCGATGTCCGACCTCTAAAGCATTTGTTTGACGCTGAGTTTCTTAAAAAATCATAAAAGAAAAATCCGGATAGAAACGGTCGTTGAAATCAGTCGTTCATGTAAACGTTTGTATAATTCAGAGTGCAAGTTTAAGAAAAGCCAATAGCGCATCACCATATAAAACGGATATGATAATAGTTTGTAAACCACCATTCGCTTAAATTTTCGAGTGTACACTATTTTACTCGCTATGTTTCAAATGTACTCGCATTTTGCGAGCATTTCTCGGTAATTTCGAGCCCTGAACACTTAAATAACATCTTCTTTAGTGCTGTTGATACTATATTGAAACTAAGTAAATATTTAGAAAGAACAGGTAGTCCTTTACCAAAATTGTAAATTTGATGATCACAGGGGTAGGGGTTTTGGTATCAGGGTGGGGCCAAAATGGTCAGTTATTAAATGTGTGAACAATAGAGATTTTGAACTTCTTGATAACTATCATTCCAGTTCTTTTCATATTTGGAATGAAGCATCTTTGGAACAAGGGGAACATAAATTGTAAATTTCAGGATTCCTTCACTCTTAGGGGCGGGGCAAAAACTGCCCAAAATTGACCAATTTTCAAAAATCTTCTTCTCAAGAACTGCACACATGTAAGAAAAACTAAATGCATGGTGTTGGAGAGCAGGAAGGGCTCTACCGAAATTGTAAAATTCATGATCGCTGGGGTAGGGGTTCTGACCCCAGGGCGGGGCCAAACTTGGTATATAGTGTTTATGTATAAAACACTTAAATAACATCCTCTTTAGTGCTGTTGATACTATATTGAAACTAGATGGATAGAGCAGAACCCTTTCTCTGGGGATCATCAACTTTACAATATTGGTAAAAGACTACCTGACCCCAATGTGGGGCCAAACTTAGTATATAGTATTTATGTGTAAGTTTGCTGATACTGTATAAAATCTAAATGCATACTTAAGAATAGCAGAAAAGGATGTGCAAAAAATGGTGAATTTCATAACCCAGGGTTACGACTTTAGGATTTGTCCAAATTAGTCATATCTTTTGATGTTTTAATGTTAATACACCTATTATTTAAAGCCTTTCATCATTGTATGCACTTTTGAAGACAGTGAAGTTTTAAGAACACATCTTGTTTTATACTGTTGCTGAACATTAGAATTTAGCTTAGATATTCAGAACATGAAATTTTTTCTAGATTTCATAGCCCTTGGGAGTAGTGATACTTTTTCACTAGTATTCAGGTGACCGATAAGGCCTGTGGGCCTTTTGTTTACCCTTGACTTTGGAGTTTGACCTATATTTTGAAAACTTTACCCTTGCTGATAACTTTTGAACAGTGAGCGTTAGAGCTTTGATATTTCACATGAGTATTCCTAGTGACAAGATTTTTCTGTGGGTACCAAAAATTTGACCATGTGACCTTGACCTTGGAGTTTGACCTATTTTTTGAAAACTTTTACCTTGCAAATAACTTTTGAACAGTAAATGCTAGAGCTTTGATATTTCACATGAGTATTCCTTGTGACAAGACTTTCCGTGGGTACTAAACCTTTTGACCTTGGCATTTGACCTACTTTTAATTTTTTTTTACATTGGTCATAACTTCTAAATTGTAAATATTAGAGCTTTCATATTGCACATGAGCTTTTCTTGTGACAAGATTTTCCTACTGGTACTAAGATATTTGTCCTTGCAACATTGGCCATTTTTGGAATTGTTTTTGTATGTTACCATTCTCTCTGACATATATACTGTCGGTAATTTTTGTATCACTATTCTTTCTGAAGGACATTCTGTAGGTAATTTTTGCATGTAACAATTGGTATCTACATGTAGTTTTGCCAAATGTATAAAGTACACACCACAATGGTTTCTGCATTCTCTTGTTTTGTCATAGAAATATGATATAAGACCGGCATTTTGGATTAACAGGAACACTGCTAAAAATATGAACCTTTCAAATATATGATTTTATTAGATAGCTTTGAAGTAAAATATAAATGTCTAGAGTTGTCTACCCTAAATTATTGCTAATAAATAGGTTTGCACAGGTTTGGAAGATGAAAAACAAAAAACAATTTTGTATAAGCAGTTCTTGCACTTTCAGTCGAAGGAAGAGGAGCCGTTCTCGAGGATCAATTGAAGAGGAAATACTGGCTCCTCCATCAGAGCCGTCGGTGTCGGACACTCTCTCCAGGATTAACCTCAACCTGTCTGTTGTACCTGAAGAGT
The DNA here is from genome assembly GCF_947568905.1 of Ostrea edulis. NCBI lineage: Eukaryota > Metazoa > Mollusca > Bivalvia > Ostreida > Ostreidae > Ostrea > Ostrea edulis. Next base: position 21,057,984 of record NC_079172.1, on the reverse strand, counting down.
CCGAGATTCCAATGATGACCACACCTTTTCCTGTTATCTCGAAGGTCTCACAAGCAGAGAATAGATTTATAAGGTATTAGATTGGAGTCATTGAGTTTGAATTTCTTAATATTGCATGCTATCGTTAGGGAGTGCAAATCAATCAAAAGGAAATTACGCTGTGTCTTAAACATTTTCTGATATTTCCTCCTTAATATGTAATTGTTTCTGTTCACTTTTATTTCTTATATCAGTCTATTTTTCATCATGCATGTAGAAATCTTTTGTTGCCAAAAAAGCAAACCTGTTTGTCACACCCTACCACTATTAACAGTGTGAGATGAGTCACTCCCTACCACTATTAACAGTGTGAGATGAGTCACTCCCTACCACTGTTAGCAGTGTGAGATGAGTCACTCCCTACCACTGTTAGCAGTGTGAGATGAGTCACTCTCTACCACTGTTAACAGTGTGAGATGAGTCACTCCCTACCACTGTTAGTAGTGTGAGATGAGTCACTCCCTACCACTTGTAGCAGTGTGAAATGAGTCACTCCCTACCATTATTAACAGTGTGAAATGAGTCACTCCCTACCACTATTAACAGTGTGAGATGAGTCACACCTTACCACTATTAACAGTGTGAAATGAGTCACTCCCTACCACTGTTAACAGTGAGATGAGTCACTCCCTACCACTGTTAACAGTGTGAGATGAGTCACTCCCTACCACTATTAACAGTGTGAAATGAGTCACTCCCTACCACTATTAACAGTGTGAGATGAGTCACTCCCTACCACTATTAACAGTGTGAAATGAGTCACATCCTACCACTATTAACAGTGAGATGAGTCACACCCTACCACTGTTAACAGTGTGAGATGAGTCACTCCTACCACTATTAACAGTGTGAAATGAGTCACACCCTACCACTATTAACAGTGTCGGACGAGTCGCTCCCTACCACTTTTAGCAGTGTGAGATGAGTCACACCCTACCACTATTAACAGTGTGAGATGAGTCACTCCCTACCACTATTAACAGTGTGAGATGAGTCACTCCCTACCACTATTAACAGTGTGAGATGAGTCACACCCTACCACTATTAACAGTGTGAAATGAGTCACTCCCTACCACTATTAACAGTGTGAGATGAGTCACACCCTACCATTTATAGCAGTGTGAGATGAGTCACACCCTACCACTATTAACAGTGTGAAATGAGTCACTCCCTACCACTGTTAACAGTGAGATGAGTCACTCCCTACCACTATTAACAGTGTGAGATGAGTCACTCCCTACCACTATTAACAGTGTGAAATGAGTCACACCCTACCACTGTTAACAGTGTGAGATGAGTAACTCCCTACCACTATTAACAGTGAAATGAGTCACACTCTAGCACTTTTAACAGTGAGCTGAGTCACCGTGAGATGAGTCACACCCTACCACTATTAACAGTATGAGATGAGTCACACCCTACCACTGTTAACTTTTTGAGATAAGTCGCTCCCTACCACTTATTGCAGTGTGAGAGGAGACACACCCTACCACTTTTAGCAGTGTGAGATGCAGGGTTCGTACAGGTCCTTGAATCCTTGAAAAGTCATGGAATTTTAATTTGAAAATTAAAGACCTTGAAAAGTCATGGAAATCAGTATTGTTGCCAAAAGTCCTTGAATAGTCCTGGAAAATTATATAAATGGCAAATTATTTTTTATTAGGTGTTAAAATCATCGATCTTTTGTTTGTCTCCCGGTGTTGTTTTCCTAGGTCAAACTGTTTCTTCCCATTGTAAACAAGGAACCAGTTAATGTTTAGCATGATTTCCTTTTTAGTACGTAGTTTACAGCCTGAAGACCTACAGGTAATTGAAGAGTTGTCGCTCTTGCACGAGGTCGTCTAATAGAAGAAAAAAATAACAAAACATCGTTTTTCTTAAGTTACATCTCTACTACACGATACAAAACACAATTTAATAAATCCCATCCCCCCAAAAAACCAACAAAACGACGACACAAAACGCACGCGATATCCAATACTTGCACACTTTTTTCACCAACGATAAACACGGAGAACAAATGCAATTTGCTTTTTAAAAAATAATGCACTATTTATAACACTAAATGATGGCAATAAAATCACGTGCACATCAAAAAAAGATATCAAGGGATTTTAAAATATTCATCGAGCTAAATGCCTTGCACGAATCGGCCGATAGCACTGGGCAGTTTGATCAGCGTATTTATGGACGAAATCTAACAACACTCAAACTATTATGTCATTGTTTTAATTGAACACTACCTTTTCTCACCTAACTATGTCCAAGCCGTTATCCAAGCTGTTTCAACTGTGATACGATAAATTTTGTCCTACGTGCTGTCCGTAAATAGAGTTTTAAAATCGAAAGTAATCACACAATGCTAAACATGCATATGGTTGAGAAATTATTATTTCTTTGATCATGAAAATATGAAAAATGAAGAAAATTTTATTGAGTACAATTTCAAAATAAACATCATTTAATTGCTTATCACTGGCTTTGATACAGGGTAATCACCTGTATTGATATGCTAGATATATCAAAGCGTGATCAATCAAGCATCTCTAATCCCCAAACAGACCAGGAAATTTACTTGGTGACTGCCTGGGGCAGCCAAGGTGTGTTTTGAGAATCGCTATTGAATAATTAAGGGTTTATTATGTTTTTGTCTGAATTTTTACAGCTTTGCACCTGTCAGTTGGTCAGTGGGTAGACCACATGATGTGACAGGGGTTTACCTGGTTTTTATACCCCCCGCAACAAGTTGCGGGGCTTGTTGCGGGGGGGGGGGGGTATACTGGAATCGGGTTGTCCGTCTGTCTGTCCGTCCGTCTGGAGACGCAATGGTTTCCAGGCTCTAAAGCATTATCTTTTCCACCTACCGTCACCATATCATATACATGGACCACCCATGGGATGAAGATGTTCCCTATCGATTTTGGGGTCAAAAGGTCAAAGGTCAAGCGCACTAGACATCGAAGTAGCAATATGGTTTCCGGGCTCTAAAGTGTTATCCTTTCCAACTACAGTCACCATATCATACATATGGACTACCCATGGGATGAAGATGTTCCCTATCGATTTTGGGGTCAAAAGGTCAAAGGTCACGCGCACTGGACATCGAAGTAGCAATATGGTTTCCGGGCTCTAAAGCGTTATCCTTTCCACCTACAGTCACTATATCATACATATGGACTACCCATTGGATGAAGATGTTCCCTATCAATTTTTGGGTCAAAAGGTCAAAGGTCAAGCACACTGGACATCGAAGTAGCAATATGGTTTCCGGGCTCTAAATCGTTATCCTTTCCACCTACAGTCACCATATCATACATATGGACTACCCATGAGATGAAGATGTTCCCTATCGATTTTGGGGTCCAAAGGTCACGCGCACTGGACATTGAAGTAGCAATATGGTTCGGTTTGTCATGCCATTTGTTTTTTACACTCAGAAAAGAGGTAGTTTATACCTATTACCAACATCCTTTGGGAGATTGGGGTAAGCGGGGGGTATTCTTAGTGAGCATTGCTCACAGTACCTCTTGTTTTTTTTTAAGTCTGGTTACCAAACCCATTCCCAATCCAAAAATCACCATTATTTTCCGAATTTGCAATCGTTTTTTCCCAATTAAGTGTCTGTAAAGTTCCATACCTTGAGGCAGAAATAATTGATGTTATTTTCTTTTCCTCTAGAATACTGGATGTGCAGAATTGTAAAAAGCGATTGGCATTCCTCAGAAAACTACGCTACGTTATACGAAGAACCCCGAGTTGGGCTTGTAAACTGCCCATTATCTTCCGATATTTGATCTTAAAAACATTTACAATAGATATACTATATTTATGTTCAACATTATTAATCCATACTATTTCTTATAAAATGCTTGTATTCATTCATGAACGTGGATAATTTGCTGTCAGTATAGACCAGCATGTAACATAGACTGTTTACTTTATTAGTAAGTTTGATTGTAATTATGGACACAATTTCAAATATTATTCAAAAAAATGTTGAAAAAATACACTTCAAAACACTATGAATGTGAGGAATTTCGTCTCCAGAAGCATTTCCTTTGCGAGGATGAAACTATTCGAATTTCCTTGACGAGTGATAAAGCGATATCGGTAAAGCAGATTGTGTGGATCAAGAAAAATCATTCCCAGAAATTTCAGTCTCTCAGATGACCCCTATAAAATTTGGGTTCACATAGTCAAGAGTCAAACTGGACATAGTAATATATTATCACCTATATTTTAAGAATCATTTGCAAGATTGACACCATGCAAACTTGGTGCACTGGAATATCATACGGAATATAAGACCCCTAGTGATTTTTAGGTCACATGGTCAATCCACTCTTGACATAGGAAGATATTGTCTGCTCAATATTTTGAATTGGTTTGGCACTACTATCAATTAAATGATGTATGTGTATAACCCTTTTCAATTTTGCACCATGGGGAACATATATGCTTTACAAACATATCTTGTTTAAAATTTATTTGTACATGTATGCGTATAAAAGGTCTTGCTAACGTACAGTGTACACATACGAAATGTCATGCTAACGCGCAGTGTATACATACGAAAAGTCATGCTAACGCACAGTGTACACATACGAAATGTCATGCTAACGTACAGTGTTTACATATGAAATGTCATGCTAGCACTCAGTGTACACATACGAAATGTCATGCTAACGTACAGTGTACACATACGAAATGTCATGCTAACGCGCAGTGTATACATACGAAAAGTCATGCTAACGCACAGTGTACACATACGAAATGTCATGCTAACGTACAGTGTTTACATATGAAATGTCATGCTAGCACGCAGTGTACACATATGAAATGTCATGCTAACGTACAGTGTACACATACGAAATGTCATGCTAACGCGTAGTGTTTACATACGAAATGTCATGTTAACGCACAGTGTACACATACGAAATGTCATGCTAACGTGCAGTGTACACATACGAAATGTCATGCTAACGCGCAGTGTACACATACGAAATGTCATGCTAACGCACAGTGTACACATACGAAATGTCATGCTAACGCGCAGTGTATACATACGAAATGTCATGCTAACGTACAGTGTTTACATACGAAATGTCATGCTAACGTACAGTGTACACATACGAAATGTCATGCTAATATACATGTACATGTATTGAATGTCATGCTAACTAATGCACTTGCAGCGTACATGGTAATGAAGGCCACACTAACATGCATGTTTGAAGGAACAGACAAGTTTTATATACATGCTGCCACAACTCTTGCAAGATTTTACATATGATTTTTGCTATTTTTAGGTTAATCAACTCTTACACTAGTGAGGCAGATTTTACATCTGATTTTTGCTATTTTTAGGTTAATCAACTCTTACACTAGTGAGACACATTTTACATCTGATTTTTGCTATTTTTAGGTTAATCAACTCTTACACTAGTGAGACAGATTTTACAACCTTTGAAGAAGTTTGTTCACCACAGACCAGTGACAGAAAACAAGCAGCCTCCATGTTCAGTGCCTTGCTTCGTTAGTATCGTACATTTTATGTTGGTGTTGTGAATTCATTAATTGGAGAGGATGATAATATTGATGAATTTAAATCCTCCTGACAAGAAAAATAACCATTCTTTAGGATTCCTCCTCATACAGACCTTGAGAAGTGATAGTACATATGCTTCTCGCATAAAGCACTTCTCGCACAGAACAAAACACCAATTATATGCTTCTCACATGAAACCCTTTCCACACGAAATGATATCTTGTTGCACAGAACAAAATGTTTCTTACATGATACGATTTCTACACACTTCACACATGGTTTGTACAATATGATTCACACGCTCTCACAGTTTAAACAACATGATTAATTCAGGGTTGTCACTAATACAAGAATCTCTGTCCTAGACGCAGAAAATTCATTTTGGATGCAAGTTTGTCTGATATAGTGAGTCCCGCGGATGTGTGTCGGACTCTGAGTAAAAATCATAACTGAGTTCAGTGTCCAAATCTGACTAGTTTGTTTAGCGTCAGTGAATTAGGTGCGAATGAGAATATGATATTAAAAAGATAATTAGATAAGATGCAAAGTGAAAAACATTTTGCCATTGGCAGTTATTTATTTCTATTTCGTATTTATTTATTTTTCAAATTGGGATCTATTTTGTTTGTCTTACGGTAATGATTTTCAATGGAATCGAAAGTAGCGTAGTATGTAAACTTTGGTTAGGTTTTACAAACAAAACTAATACGCATCTATTTTATCACAATAAGAATTTAATTAAAATGCTATTTAATATTGAATAGGTTGCTGTGATGATAGAAGATTCAGGAAAGTTTTTAAATTCTATTGGCATGGACAATTAGTTGTCCAAGGCCAAGTTGCAAATGATTACCTTTAATTTCATGTGTACAAAGTGATCATTGTTAAGAATGCATGGGTTTGGCAATTAGAATCAATTAATACACCAATTTTTCCAATTTGTCGGAGATGAATGTGAACAAGGTACGTATCAGGTTGTGTTCTGTATAAATAGTGGTGTAGGAAAAAGGACTCCTCAATTCAACTTTCATGGGACTCGTCAAATTTTCATGGGACTCATTAAATTTTCATGGGTATCAAGCTGCTTATAAACCACAAGTCCGGGACTCGTCTTCAATAATTTCTAGTGATAACCCTGAATGATGCACATGATTTGGGATCATTTTGATTCACAAGCAGTCGGTATACTCTGCTTTTCCAGGATTACTTGTACTCTAGCTCCTTTTTGCAGACTTAATTTGCCATTAAGGATAGACTGATCACATGATTGAAATATGTTAATTAAGTGTTTGATTTATCTACTTATTTATTTGAGGATCACTGTCTATAGTTTGTTGGATATGAGAGGTGATTAACTACAAGAATTTGCATATTTAAAAAAACCTTCAATGTTCTGTATAGATTATCATGTTTTCCATTGTTGTTGAACACCCCACATGTCCAACAAACTAAAGACAGTGATTCCTTATATTTATATTCGAAATATAATGAAAATAAAAGAACAAGGTACGATTGTGTACATAAAAAGGCCCCCCAAAATTCTCCGTTTTAAATATGTCTTGAATCAAGCTTGATCTGTGTTTTGAATAAGTTAAATACATGCCAAGTATACTATCTCAACTTAAGGTGGGTCCTTAGTCCTGGATTTTTGGGGTTTAGGTAGCATTTTTTTGTTTGGAATCAATAGATTAACATTCAGAGTAATGAGAAAAGGCAAATTAGTTAAGGATTTCCAGATTTATTTTCATTACAGACACTACTGAAGTAATGTACCCCTATGTAGATTTTTATGAAATTCATTGGAAACAGTTATCTGTTGTTATTTTAAAATAAAAACAACAACAAAAATTTTAAATTGCATTTATTTATCAGGAAACATGTCAAGAACTAAAACACATGTCATTTTCACTATGTTCATCAAGTTTTAGTATAATAAGTGCAAAATTATTGAATTAGCCTTACTCTCCAAAATGTTAAAAAACAAACAAATATGGACACAATTTCCTTATAGCATGGTTTACATATAATTTTTTCTGGTTATATTAGTAGATGTACATCTGTTATAGTTATTTATGAAAAAAAATCCATACCTTTCCTTAATAATTTCAAATCTATAGCTTCCAGAGTATGTATACCCCCATAAAAACCCTAAGTCTGGCACCATACAACTGAGCTATTCAAAACCACTCATGGATTAAAATTTTATGTAATTTCATGAAAAGACACTGATAATAATTCCTTATCACCTTGGTAAAATGTTTGTGAAAAATATAGGAAATCTATTGCATAATGGACTTGATAAATAATTTAATGAAAACAGAGTTATTGTCCTTGGATTCAGTATTTTAAAACGCATCATTGACTATTCAAATATAACTACGACTTTTGAAATATTTTATGGCTAACAAGATTTTTTACAATAACTATTGAAAAAGACTCCAACAAAATTTATGTTCCAGTCATTAAATTATTGACTTTGCACAATCTTATGACGTCACAGGAGTGTGGAACTACGTTAAATCAAAGTTATTTCTTATTTATGAACACCAGGCTGCATGGCACTGTTCATTGACTTGGTTAAAGACTAAAACCTTACTATAAATTTGTTATATTTCCTTGTCTATAGTCTTTGTACCTGAATAGTGGTTGATTTCCAACCATTCCTATCCTGGTTCCCCAATATTCCCATTTACCATAAACTACTGAATATTGTTGTGGTACAGTAATTTTGCGACTGGTAGGGGACTATGTATTGCCATGCAGTACTTTCAGAATGCTTGTTAGAGGTAAACTGTAACCTGAAACTATGAATTGAAATATTTCCTAAATAATGAAAGCAAACACACTATATTCCAGATATATATTTATTGGGTTAAATTAAAGTAACAATACATACAAAGAGCAGTATATTTGCATTAAATTATGAAATTTAGACCAGCGTACTCTGTTTAGTAAGATCACGAAATGGGATGCTTTTAAAACGATAAGAAGCATATTTATCTTTTTAGGTCACCTGAGTAAACTCAGGTGACCTATTGCAATTGGTTTTCGTCCGTTGTACATCATCCGTTGTGCATTAACAATTGAACATTTTTAACTTCTTCTTGATAACTACCTTTCCAATTCTTTTCTAATTCGGTATGAAGCATCAATGGGACAAGGGGAACATAAATTGTAAATTTCAGGACTCCAGCCCCCCTGGGGCCCTAAGGGTGGGACAAAAACTACCCAAAATTGACCAATTTTCAAAAATCTTCTTCTCAAGAACCACACACATGTAAGATAAACTAAATGCATGGTGATGTAGAGCAGGAAGGCCTCTACCAAAATTGTAAATTTCATGATCCCCGGGGTAGGGGTTCTGTCCCCAGGGTGGGGCCAAACTTGGTATATAGTGTTTATGTGTAAAACACTTAAATAACATCTTCTATAGTGCTATTGATACTAAATTGAAAGTAAAGAGATATTTAGAAAGAGCAGGTAGTCCTTCACCAAAATTGTAAATTTGATGATCCCAGGGGTAGGCGTTTTGGTATCGGGGTGGGGCCAAAATGGTCAGTTATCAAATGTGTGAACAATAGACATTTTTAACTTCTTCTTGATAACTATCATTCCAATTCTTTTCAAATCTGGTATGAAACATATTTGGAACAAGGGGGACATAAATGATTAATTTCAGGATTCCTGCACCCCTGGGGCCTTAGGGGCGGGGCAAAAACTGCCCAAAATTGACCAATTTTCAAAAATCTTCTTCTCTAGAACTGCATATGTGTTAGAAAAACTAACTGCATAGTGAAGTAGGACAGGAAAGCCTCTACCAAAATTGTAAATTTCATGATCCCCGGGGTAGGGGTTCTGACCCCAAGGCGGGGTCAAACTTGTTATATAGTGTCTATGTGTAAAACATCTTCTTTAGTGCTATTTATACTAAATTGAAACTAAATGGATAGAGCAGGTAGTCTTTTACCAAAATTGTGAATTTGATGATTCCCAGAGTAAGGGTTCTGACCCCAGGGTAGGGCCAAACTTAGTATTTATGTGTAAGTTCACTGATACTGTATAAAATCCAAATGCATACTTGCAGATGTTTTAATGTTAATACACCTATTATTTAAAGCCTTTCATCAGTGTATGCACTTTTGAGGGCAGTGAAGTTTTAAGAACAGATCTTGTTTTATGCTGTGGCTGAACATTAAAATTTAGCTTAGATATTCAGAACATGAATTTTTTTTTCTAGATTTCATAGCCCATGGAAGTAGTGATACTTTTTCACTAGTATTCAGGTGACCGATAAGGCCTGTGGGCCTCTTGTTAGCTCACCTGAGCTGATTTGTCAAGTGATCTTTCCTGATTGCCTGTTGTCTGTCATCTTTCTGTAAACTTTTTCGACTTCTCCTCCAAAACCACTGGCCAATTTCAACCAAACTTGAGAAAAAGCATCCTTGGGTGAAGGGCTTTCAAGTTTGTTCAAATGAAGGACCATGGTCCCTTCAAAAGGGTGCAAAAATAGGAAAAGAACCACGGGGCCAGGAAAGTACAAATTTACATGAAAGCTTCCTGACATAGTGCAGATTCAAGTTTGTAAAAATCATGGCCCCCGGGGGTAGGATGGGGCCACAATAAGGGATCAAAGTTTTACATGCTATTATATAGAGAAAATCTTTTAAAATATTCTTCTTAAGAACCATTGGGCCAAAGAAGTTTACATTTACATGAAAGATTCTTAAAATAGTGAATATTCAAGTTTTTAAAAATCATGGTCCCCGGGGTGGGTTGGTGCCACAATTGGGATCAAAGTTTTACATGCGAATATACAAAGAAAATATTTAGATATGGGCAAAGGTGTCTCAGGTGAGCGATGTGGCTCATGGGCCTCTTATTTGATATGTACATGTAGTAATAATTATGTTGAAGGGTCTGCACCATCAAACATTTATCTAAGCTTCATTTGAAGAGAAATCTTGAAGTTTCCATAAAGTTTGCCTGTTTTTCCAGCATTGTAGGAACATTTTCACATCATTTTCCCTACAATGCTGGCGACTGTCATATCTCTAATATTGACAACGAAACCACTCTTCATTGTTTAAGTGAAGCTTAGAACTATATGTCTAGTGTTGATCAAGAAGCAAGTTAGAGATGATGTGACCGTACGCGAAGTCCGGTTCATAATTTTGTAAACATTAACTGTACATGACATCCCCATGTGATACCTAGTTTCATGTAGGAAAAATAAAACGATAAAAGGAATTTTATTTTTATGTAACCCACCAAAAAGTAAGACAATTCTCCCCGAAGTTTATCCAAGAAGATTCATGTTCGAAGCCCGTGGTTTGATGATATTTACCAATTGATGTCTGCGGATTGCTGACCGGGCATATTGTCAATATCATGGTTTCTTCATTTTAGTGTACATGCATGATGTATTGTTAGAGTTTTGAAAGTGTACTCATGGTTGAGGAAATCTTGTAAACTTTTATTATAAACCGTGAGATTGAAAAAAAAAAAATCGTTGGTTGAGGAAACTTCCTAATTTTTGTGAAGGACTTTGATACATGTTTAAACCATACGAAAAGATACTATTGTTATACACCTTCATTTTCTTTCTTATATAAAGCTAATACGATTTAGAACCAACATTTTAACTGTTAAACCAATTCTCTCACTCATGTCTATTGACCGGGCAAATAGTCTGCCGTCTTTCCATTGGCTACGCAAGTGACGTGATTATTGGTCTGCTGCTTTGCTTACGCAATGGCGAGGTTCAGTGATTTAACTGATGATGAAATACAGAATTGATTAGATGAAACGCTAAGCAGGAATATGAAAAATGTAATGATTGATTAGTAATTCGGATATTGGTATGTTTTCTTTTAAACTAGTGGATACGTTGAAAAACGTACGCAATTACACTGTCGTGTTGAAAGTTCGAAGTCAACAAACCATGTGCATCTTGTAAAAACAACCTTTAAAAACAAAAGTTATAGATAGTGTCCTCGGACAAGAGCTGTTTTGTTCGACCGTCGAACGGATCTGTTGCCCTCAGCCTACGGCTTCGGGCAACAGATCCGTTCTCGGGTCAAACAAAACAGCTGTTGTCCTCGAACCTAGTCAATAACTGTATACTGTTCACGGCATCTAAACGTTAACTGAAATCCACTGGCATCCTGGTGATTGACAACAACCTCAATTTTATTCCAGATTTATGTGCCAGAGGGACTGTATATGTGGTCCAGAGAGAGCCTTACGGAGAAATACTCCTAGGACGAGGGGATACTTTCTGAAGATTCATCAGAATAATTAGATCTTAATGGTGTCAGGACAGCTGTTGTGTTGTTTTTATATATAATCTCGGCTTATGTTGGTGTAGACATTTCAGATGTTGTTATCATGTTTAAGTGCGTGTCTTGCTGAATCTAAAAGTACTGTATGTAAAATAATTTATTAATGGAATCGTGCAAAAATCTGTTACTTTGAATATTGTATGAGTATCAAGTCCAAACTATGATTTTTACTATTGTTAATTGTTCGATACTGTTATAATGCTGTTACTTTTTACAGTTGTTGCTTGTTAAAAGTTGTTAATGTTAAATGTGTTCCAATGTGAAAATGTTGGATTTAGTCAAACAAGATCGAATCAGGGATATTGTGTTGTTCATTGTTACCAGCGTGTTATCGACAGTTTATTTGTTTTCGTTTCATTTTCATTGTTGAAAAAAAAAATAAACTTTTAAAACTGTTCAGATTGCACCTTTTGTTGATTACCGATACTCGGATGAAATGGTACTAGTAGCTGCCCCTAAACTGACTCTTAAAGCATGTACAAAGATCGTGAGAGTATGAAATAAAGACGACCTTATAGCTTACGAACTGTATGGTTATCAACCCCGCAACGAATACAGAAGTAAGATAGGCTCACGTGATGTCTGTAAACTTAGATAAGTACTGTACGGTTAAATGTGTACAGTATACAATACAGTGATAGTCGCCATTACTTACGCCTGGATATTATACACAGGATCAAAATGCCGATGGTGTTTGTGTATACTAATTTGAAGGATGAGATGGTTGCTGCCGATTTCGAGGTCAGGACATCTCGATGTATTTCAGAAGTCCTTAACAAGCCGAAAGAGGTGGGTTTAAAAAAAAATTAGGAGTCAATAAATGGGCCGTATACAACAGCCTATGAGTGTGTTTAGGCCTAGTGTGGATCTCGTTCTCAAATGACGAAAATTACATTCTCGCATTTTTCACAGTCGCGAAATAATCCTTCGCTAAAGATGTACATATATGTATGTATTATTATAGTGCTTCTAAATTGTGTAAGAAGCACTAAAAAGCAACGTAAGTGTAAAGCAGATACAAGGTAGGAAGAAATTATATAAAGCTTCGAAAGGACCTACCAACACTGAAAATTCTCAATTTTTCAAGGTCTGTCCGGTCCTTTTACAACATAACCATAACGGAGCAGATCAAGGATCTTGATCTTGATTTTAATCAGATTGCGTTATTTTGGGAGGGAAGGGGGGTTCGTTACGTGTGTTTTCATAACTATCACAGGCTGTCCAGCGGTCCTAAAAAATCCTAGGTTTAGACTTTGTGACAACGATGTGACTGTTAAGGTTAGCTGGAAGACGCCCTGCACTTCTGCGTTTCTTTATTGTCAAATTTGCGAAGGCAAGACCATTTAAATGTCTAAAACTGTCCTAATTCAATTATGAACTAAACTAATTTTAGCCCTAAATTTTCTTAATTTCATCCGTAAAATTAGCATTTATGTTTTGTCAGAGAGTGCTGGATATCCTGCTATCACCATCTTGTTAGGTTTCAGCTTTAAACATTGAATTCAAAGTCGTGTTCGATGCTTTGTTTCAGAAGTTGGATTTGTGTTTGTGTTGCATACAATCATACATGTATATTACAATTCACTATTTAAGATATTACTTATGAAGGACGATGATTTGATTCATTTTTATTTTATTAAAGAAAATTACCATTCTCTTGAATACCGGTAGCCGCCTGTGTAGAAACGAAGATCCCTCGCCGTGCGTTCTGGTTCAGATTCATTCAATAGGCGTGTTCGATGCAGACAGAAACCCTGGATACACGGGCAAATTCCTGGAATTCTTCTCAAACACACTCAACATTCCGAAATCAAGGTATCGGATAAATATTGGGTTTGTTAGGGTAATGAAAAAATAGAAGGTTTGTTAAGGTATTAGATAAATATTACGTTTCACAAGGTACTGATATTTAAAATGCCGACTTTATCAAGGTATTGGATACTTTATCAAGGTATTGATCCATTGGATAAATACAGGATATGTCAAAGGAATATGTGGTTCTGTCGGTCTTGAAGGAACAGTTTTTGAAAAAAAGAAAAATCTTCTTTTTTTTAAGTTATAAAATTCTAATTATGATTTTTATATCTTGATTTCGCTCGATATGCGTATGAATAGTCGTTTTTACGTGCTTCATAAACCTATGACAGCGGTGATTTCGGACACCTAAAATTGCAATCGAAAACATCGAGAGATTAGAACACGGTATGATATCAAAGAATATATTCTTTTTAAGAAATGGAGTTTATATGATATACAATTACATAACATTGAGATATCAGAACGCAATATGATATATATGTACAATTACATATCATGTAAGAATGACGACATTGATTTGATCGATTTTCAAAACGGGGAAATTCCGCAGAATGACTTTGAAAATATTAACTTCTAAACAAACTTGAAAAATGTTCACTTTTTGGGACTTGCGTGTATTTAAGATTCTTGATCATCTTTTAGATTTCCGGCTAATGACATATTTGTGATACCTAGCCATTTGGTAGGACCCGTCTAAGTTCTATAGAAAATTGTACATTTCAATACATGATCAGCTGTTTGCATCTAATCTGAAAATGCTCTTTTAAAGTATATATTACAATACTACACATGAAGATACTATTCTCGGCTGAGATGCGGCTTAGCTAATTATTATATCTCCCGCAACAAAGATGGGGGTGGGGTTTATACTGGAATCGGGATGTCCGTCCGTCTGTAGACGCAATGGTTTCCAGGCTCTAAAACGTTATCCTTTCCACCTACAATAAAAAAATTACCATCTTATACATATGGACTACCCATGGGACGAAGATGTTCTCTATCGAATTTGAGGTCAAAAGGTCAAGCGCACTGGACATCGAAGTAGCAATATGGTTTCCGGGCTTTAAAGCGTTATCCTTTCCACCTACAGTCACCATATCATACACATAGACTACCCGTGGGACCAAGATGTTCCCTATCGAATTTATCTCTTATCCATTTCTCCCTACAGAAGAGACTACTCAAGGTTTTGTCATGCCCTTTCTTTTTTACACTCAGGAAAGAGGTAATTTATACCTATTCACATCACCCTTTCGGAGATTGGGGTAAGTGGGGGGTATTCTTAGTGAGCATTCCTCACAGTACCTCTTGTTTGGACTGACAGGATACTAAAATTTGTATCGCATCTATGTTCCTTCGCATAACGTGTGTAAATTTTCAAGACCCGAGTGTGATCATTTCTAATCATTCATGCAATGCATAGTGGAGAAGAAATGTCATTGTTATTATCATCTAATGTCATTGTTATATTCGTGTAATGTCGTTATTTTCGTTTAATTCCGTTGTTATGTCTGTGTAATGTCATTATTATGTTTGTCTGTAATGTTGTTATTTTTATATAACGTCATTGTTATATCCGTGTAATGTCATTCTATTTTCGTGTAATGTCGTTGTTATTTTCGTTTAATTCCGTTATTATGTCCGTCTAATGTTATTTTCGTGTAATGTCATTGTTATTTTCGTGTAATGTCGTTATAATTTTTGTGTAATGTCGTTGTTATTTTCGTGTAATGTCGTTGTTGTTTTCGTGTAATGTCGATGTTATTTTCATGTAATGTCGTTATTTTCGTGTAATGTTGTTATTTTCGTGTAATGTTGTTATTTTCGTGTAATGTTGTTATTTTCGTGTAATGTCATTGTTATTTTCGTGTAATGTCATTGTTATGTTTTGTCCGTGTAATGTCATTGTTATTTTTATATAACATCATTGTTATTTTCGTGTATTGTCATTGTTATTTTCGTGCAATGTCGTTATTTTCGTGTAATGTCGTTGTTATTTTCGTGTATTGTTGTTATTTTCGTGTAATGTCGTTGTTATTTTCGTGTAATGTCAATGTTATTTTCTTATTTTGTGTAATGTCGTTGTTATTTTCGTGTAATGTCTTTGTTATTTTTCGTGTAATGTCGTTATTTCCGTGTAATGTCGTTGTTATTTTCGTGTGTAATGTCATTGTTATTTTCGTGTTATGTTGTTATTTTCGTGTAACGTCGTTGTTATTTTCGTGTAACGTCATTGTTATATTTGTGTAATGTCGTTGTTATTTTCGTGTAATGTCGTTATTTTCGTGTAATGTCATTGTTATTTTCGTGTAATGTTGTTATTTTCGTGTAATGTCGTTATTTTCGTCTAATGTCGTTGTTATTTTTGTGTAATATTGTTATTTTTGTGTAATGTTGTTATTTTCGTGTAATGTTGTTACATTCGTGTAATGTCATTGCTATTTCCGTGTAATATCATCGTTATTTTCGTGTAATGTCGTTATTTTCGTGTAATGTTATTGTTATTTTCGTGTAATGTCGTTATTATTTTCGTGTAATGTCGTTATTTTCGTATAATGTCGTTGTTATTTTCGTGTAATGTCGTTATTTTCGTCTAATGTTGTTATTTTTGTGTAATGTCGTTGTTATTTTCATTTAGTTCCGTTGTTATATGTGTTATATTCGTCTAATGTCATTGTTTTTGTTATTTTCGTCTGTTGCAGAGTTTCCTTAATGTACCAACCAATAGAGGCCTTTATGATCGGAGCGGTGTAATGAGGAGATAGCCGTTGTATTGCTAATCAGAACATTATACCGCGGCTAACCCCAGGAATAGTTGCACGACGAAACATGATAGACTTCACAGACCAGAAGGAGAGGCGGGTGGGGACGGGGGATTTTTTTTTTCATCTCAAAAGCATACATGTACTTTTTGGCAAATTCACTATTTCCTACCATTGCAAAAAAATCCGTAAAGCTGTCCAGAGCTCTGGGAGTACTTTGTTATTACAGGCATGTTGTATACTTAGAATCATCTGTACATGCAACAGGGAACTCGCCTGACAGATGAAATGATTACAATTAACAGAAATAATCTCTATACATTTTCCTGTTCAAACCTAAGCCCCTTCTGAATTTCACAAAATCCTACAGGAGATTTCTTTCCGGTTTGAAAATTTCTATAGGATTTTTTTTGAGGGGGGAGGGGGAGAATTTATGATTTCTTGAACATAATCAATTTGAGTAAGGTTGTTCTGAATCTTGATGATGACCGGTCATGTGACACCTCTTTTTTTATTGATTGGCGAACGCAGAAAACAAAACCCAAAACTTCATATTGTTTAATTTTTCTATGCCAAGCGGATTCACATACTTGAGGTTTTTCATTCAAAGCAAGACCGCCGCGGTGGCCTAGTGGTTGGAGCGTTCGCCCCCCATGCGGAAAGTCGGAGTTCGAATCCTAAGCCGTTAAAACGTGTAACAGTTCCATCGCCAAACGCTCGGCATCAGGTGTGAACGTCACGGGTCCTCGGAGATGACCTTAAAAACGGATGTCTCGTATCGTGGCACGCCTAAGAACCCTCACTGCTCAATGACCGTAAGCGCCGAGCAAAAGTCTAAATTTGAAGTCCCTCACCGGTCTTAGTGACGTCTCCATATGAGTGACAAATTCTCGAGAGAGACGTTAATCAATCATTCAAAACATTACGCAACGCGAAGACAGCTACGGGTAGAACAATTTTGTTACATAAAAAAGTTCATGAAATGGCACTTTATCAGTCTAATGATTTGTTCATATGTGGTGGCCAGCATTATAGGAAAAATTACTACAATTCTGGCGATCGTCATCTTCAACAATAAAAATTGCATTTCATTATATATATGAGAATTTTGCAAATTATTATTGAAATTAAAACAATCACTACATGCACACGGAACCGCACTGAAGGACATACAGGTGCTCGTATGATCTATTTATTTTTACAGGGTATGATATGCAGAAAACTCTACAAAGTTTGTTTTCTTTTGAGCTCGTGTGATAATTAACTCACTGAAAAATGTTTACAGAGTATTTGTAGTTACATCTGTTAGAAATAACAAGATTGTTTGATGAAGGGAGTGACATGTTTCGACCGTCAACACTTGGGTACCTGTAAAGTGCGAAACGAAATCTAACGAAACGAAACCCACCGAAACGAAACGAAACAGATTGTATAACCGAACTCTTTTAATTATAATACATGTAATTGAAAATGGTATGTTAGGCCCCTGTTAAAGTTTACACGTATAGATAAAATTCGCCTCCCCTTTGATGTAGGCTTTCGACTTGACTGATACAACGTTTTAAAAGTTGGAAGGGTAGATACCATGTGCAATTCGCTTCGGATCCATAAATTTCAGAACGGAAGGTTACAGTCTCACAGGTCAGAAGTCTGGGGAAACACACTACACGAGGGATGGGGTCGTCGGCGTTGGATCCGCTTTTGGGCATAAATACATGTTTCAGTATTTTTTGCTCTAAATACATGTGGATATTGTGTATTTGTATGTAGTATATCAAACGGTGGATTCTGAATATGTGAATGTCCTCCCGTTCTCTTTGTGATTTCTGCTTAAAATCCCTTTGTTCATAAGCCTTTTCAGTTTACAAAATGCCGACCTCCTCCTAACATTATTGCATTAAAAAAATTCCGTTTTCCGTCCCGTTTTCAATTCCCCGTCTTAACAACACCCAAAATGTGTAGAGTTTTTCCATTATTGAAAGTACTCGCACCTCAGCAGTTAGAGACAAAATAAGAGGTTAAGAGCTCTTTCTGCTTTCAATTTTCTCAGACACCAGCTTCTTCAAACAATGTATCTATGCCCAAAGGCGGATCCAACGTCGGCGACCCCACCCCTCGTATAGTATGTTTCCCCAGATCTCTGAGACTGTAACCCTCGGTTCTGAAATTATTGGATCCGAAACTAATTGTACATGGCATTTAATCAACTATGGATATGTACTTTGTGCTTACTCCCCCCTTTCCAGCTTTTAAAACGTTGTAACAGTCAAGCAGAAAGCCTACATCAAAGGGGAGGCGAATTTTATTTATATGTGGTAACTTTCACAGGGGCCTAAGATACCATTTTTAATTATTATAATTAAAAGAGTTCGGTTATACAATCTGTTTCGTTTCGGTGGGTTTCGTTTCGGTAGGTTTCGTTTCGTTTCGGTAGATTTCGTTTCGTTTCGCACTTTACAGGTACCCGTCAACACTTGGCCTGGTTGGGCATCGCGTCAAGTACCGTCGCCTGTTTTTAGACCATGGTTCAAGCCCCACTCACTGGATGAAAACGCTAGTTTCCGCAAAACTGAAACCATATGGAAACCTTGCGGAAACCTGACGTTGAGGTTTCCCATATGGTTTCCGCAGTGCGTAAACGATTATATAGTTTCCGTCAAGTTTCAGTCTGCGGAAACTTGATATCAAATGCATGTATGCAGAAACCATTTGCATATCAGTAGCTTATGCATGCGGAAACTTGATGTAAACTTTGTGGAAACTTGACGTAAACCATATATAAACCAATATAGTTTATGTATGCGTAAACTTATGATAAACCATATATGCATGTTGATGGTTTACGCCTGCGGAAACTGATGATAAACCATATGTATGTCAATGGTTTACGGCTGCGTAAACTCGCGGAAACGTGAGGTTTCAGCAAGTTTCCGTTGCGGAAACCATATGGATTCGTGGACACCCTAAGTTTCCGGAGTGCGGAATCTTGCTGAAACTTGAAGTTTCCAAGCGGAAACTTGGCAGAAACCTTATGTATACCTAAGTTTCCGCAGTGTTTCAGCCTTGCGGAAACTGCATTTTTCATCATGTGACTAGATTGAATAGTAGTAGTAGTTTATTTATTTATAGTGACACGTGTATATTCACAAACATTATGTTAACATATAGTGTAAAAATAAATCAAACACCCGGCCCATCGGACCTAATGCCACTTAGAACACTAAACTTAAATGCAGTACATAAAGGAAAAAGAAGCACAGCGTTAAGAAATGAGGGGGAAAAACCCATGAAAACATATATATACATGTTGCAAGTAAATATCTGCAGTTCTAAGTTGATCAATATGTTTTAAGAGATAATGGGGAAAATATAGAACCATATGTACGTAGATATTGATACATATACACATAACTTACATTCGTAACTTTTGAAAATAACTGACTGTCTACACATTTAAAATGAAGAATACAAATACTTTGCAACCTGGCGAGGATAATTTGAAGTTAGCATGTATAATACATCCATATCTGACCTTAATAACATTTGGTTAAATCCAGTGTTTTCAAAAAGTTTTGATCGATACTCGTAGTACAGAGGACAGTGCAATAAAAAATGAATTTCGTCTTCTACACTATTTTCGGAACAAAGGGTACATGTACTTGTAAATTCGTTCTTCAACAGATTCTCCATGATATCTACCAGTCTCTATTCGTAATGGTAAAATTCCACATCTATAAATTTGCGCCAAAACTGAACGTAAATATTTAGGTATATCCAGAACTACATAATTTCCCCAACCAAAAGATACATAAGTACGCAATTGAATATATACCATATGTCTCTAAATGATATTTCATTTCCAGTGAGAAACGCGTTTAGCTTTCGAAAAGACCATAGCAGAATGATTTAATTTGTCTTAATTAATTGATCACAAGATATGAATGACCCCCCCCCCCCCATAATAATAAAAAAATATATCGTGTTTTCGTAAAATGTTGAAAAGACATGTAATTTTTTGCTGTTGAAAAACTGTATTAGGACTGACTCTCTCTCTCTCTCTCTCTCTCTCTCTCTCTCTCTCTCCATCTCTTTTAAAAACCGTTTTCATTTAGGCCTAGTGGGTTTTATAAAATCAACGAAACGAATACAAAATTCTGTGCAAGTTAATAACTTTGTACTTTGTACGAATATTATACGAACGATATGATGCGCCATGAGTGGGAAAAAAATGGATCCGAATAAAATTTTCAGTCAAGATTCAGCGTTTTTGCAACAGTATCAAGCAGACCTGCATAAACAATCATCACATGAAGGTGTAGCTCAGCGTTCCCACAGTCATATCAGTCTCCTAACAGGAAAACCATCTCAGGTAGACTTTCATTTCTTTTTTGCAGAGGAAATTCGGAGTTTTTCCCAGATGTATGAAATTAATTCACATGTGTTGTAGTTCATGGGAGCATTGTGTATTCACACAGAAACCTGAAGTGTGGATAGCTTGTATAGATCTTACATGTATGTACATACCCCCCCCCCCCTTCTAGACAGATTTTTTTAAATACAGAAGTTGGTTTATACCCCGTGAATCGGTCTCGAAGCAGGTAGCCCCCTGTTTGTTTACATGATTTGTAGCACATCTTTACATATATATTATTATCTCACAAGTGGTCATCTCTAAAGCTTACAGAAGGTACAAACTGACTATTCAGAACGACTTATGAAGGTGATCAGTGGGGAAATAAAGTATTTTGTGGATAATTTGTTGGTTCTGTATAAAAATAATTCTTTCTAGAAAGGGGGGGGGGGGGGGGGTATGGACATGCTATCCACACTTCAGGTGCCTATGTGTATTCATCAAATCTCCCAAAGTTGAACAATAATATATGATAACCATTAGCGTCCCTGTCAGTGTGTTCAAAAGTGGTTGAAAGCTTGGTCTATTCCAAAACAAGATTATATAGATGATAGACCACAGGTATCAGAATTTTAATCAATAAATAGATAAATAAAAAAAACTATCAATATATATGAATATTTATATATATTGATAGAGGTTTTTCTTTTTTTTCTTCTATTTATATCTATTTATTGATTAAAATTCAGATACATGTACCTATGCATAGACCTCATAAAATGTGGCATTGAATAAAAATAACACAAGTTGAAAACATTATTTACTTCTAATGTACTTAGAAAGCATGTTTTCTTTCTATTTCCATAACAATACCCCCCTTTCCTCATAACGTTTATTAGACGTCAACTGACCATGGTTCTTTCCTTCAATCCTGGCTGAGCACCTTCCACATAACTTCGCATACATTTTAACAAATTGCCCTTTCGTTTTTAAAACAAAGACTACTTGTTCCAGTTTTGGATAATTCGCTTATAGAAAATGGTTCAACTAAACTTTTTAAATGGGAATATTATTTTTTATTTATCTATCACAAGAAAGAATTACGGTCAGCATAGGTGAGCTCATAATACTCGCAATCAACACACAAGCTGGTTAAATGCCAGTTACGATTGAATTGACATTTTTTAAAAACGGTCGTGGTGAAGAAAGCGCTTAATGAAACATTGGTTTTTCCTAGCATGCTGCAATTTTTACACCATGATTCAACAAAACTTTATCATTGATTTTATTATTATCAATATTTATTTATTTATTAAAATGATAATTATTGTGTTTTTTTTACTTGTTTTTTTTTTTTTTAATTTCTTAAACCTAGAAAATTGGCATATACAAATTGGTCTATCTCAATATTTTGACATTGACTCCCATTGGTCTTTGGTTAATCTCAAACACTGATCTCCTGTCCACCGTGAACTTACGATAAAGCTTGAAGGTTTACCATTTATTTCATAATGAGCCCACAACACTCTTAAAAGTCCAAATGATTTTGTTATTTACAGATATTAAATACCTCCTCTGCAACTTCTTTGTTGAAGACCTCCCAGGCTGGTCCTATGCTGAGTGGAGCAGCGGCCAGTAGTCCCCAGGTTACACAAGTTATTAAAGGATCACATGGCATGATTCTAAAGAATGTTCCAGCAAGCAGGTACTGCACTCATCCGAGATTCCTCCGACTCTTATCCCCACTTTTATATTGTGTATTTGTGTGCTGATGTTATTCGCAAAGAAATCGAATGGTGAGAAGGAAACCTAAGTCAAAGTGATGCTTCTTTTGTCAGTGTTAGAGATTTTACACAGTGATAGCATCATATTAGTTATGGCTAACTTGTAGAATAATCATCTGATAACTGAATCCTTGCATCTTGAAAGGTAATGCCATGAAATAAAGTTGTAAAAGGTAGGCAAAGCAGCAACATCAGCTAATCGAGTATCGCTGAATTCCCACTTTTTGATATCGAGTCTGCTCAGACTCTCTCCTACATGTCACAATATAAAAGTGGGGGAAAGAATCAGAGGAATATCAGATTAGTAATGCACAGTGTATGAAAGGCTTTGCTATATTCAGTTAAGCAGCCTTTTTTTTCGGATATATCAAAAAGTCTGACCCATGGATTATTGATGTTTAAAACACACTTTAATAAAATTTCTGGAGGTGTTGTGATTATCATTACTGCTTTGTCCCTGTGCATGAATTAAAAAAAATCCCAGCTTTAGTTGATCATCTTACTGCAACTTGTTTTAAAGATGATGAATCACATGTGTTTTGAAGGGTCGTGGTAGGGTCAAAACCAGGAGTTGTTACTAGGACAGTGCCAGTAAATCCATACTTAAAACGATGGAAAAGATTGAAGAAAGTCATTAAAGATCTAATGTTTGTAAGTACCATATAATAAAATAGAACATTTGTTAACTGAATTACAGAGTTTTGAAACACTTGATTGTATACATAAGCCTTCTTTTGCTGTACATTGAAGTTCAGATCCAGTAGGTATAGAGTTGCCCCTTTATATGTCTTTCCCTCATAGAAGGAAAAGCATTTTACTTTGCTGCACTTGTTTGTTCTCTCGACATTTTGTGCAGTGGATGAATGGAGAACATTTTCCCTCACAGATTTCATACTTAGTAGTCATTAGGCTAATCCCTCACAGATTTCATTCTTAGTTGTCATTAGGCTAATACAAAAAACAGATGATCTGTTTTGTGTAGCAGGGCTGTATTTTACAAAAGAATTTACAACTTGCAACCAATTTTACATACTGGAATTTTCCTGTTTTTTTTGTAAGATCATTCTCTCCAATCAGGGATCGAAATTAACATTTTTCACTACTAGCAAATTTTAGCTAGTGGATTATTTTGCAACTAGCAAAATTGAGCTTTTACTAGCATTTTTCAATCGATTGCTGTTTTACATGAATTTAAGAAAACAAGCATGTCTCTTTATCAAAATATAGGGAAAGTCTTTTAAAATCTCCTTTAAAGTGCAATAATAAAAATAAGATTGCGAATTCTTTCATTTAAAATTTAATGAATTATCAGACAACATACAATACATGTGGTGCAAGGTGAGGGTCATAGGGTACACTTGTGCGGCATACTTGCTGTCCAGAGATCTACCACCTATTTACAACATCATGTGGATTGAAATCTTGAAGACTGTTTGCGCCAATTCAAACTATATGTTCAAAACTTTTAGAAATTTCTTCCTAAAAATTCTAGTTGAAAAGAAAACCCCGCGAACTCGGAAGTGTTTGACTATAGAATACAAAAGGACACCGCGTGAAACAGTGACACACTGTCATGTAGACACGAACGAGATCAACATGCTTGCTATTTAAATCAGACATCACTGAGACGCCCAAAGTGTGCTTGAAGTAGGCCATCTTCGACATCACTAACTGAGATGATCTTGGCCTTAGTTATTTATTTGATCCACGTTTACTTTTTCAATACTTGTATATTCATTCTGTAAAGCGTTTCTGTGCACAAGACAAAATTATTGTAAACTTCAAAGTACAGTCAATAAACCGAGGAAATCTGGGAAAACATCGTGTTTTTTTGACTCGCAAAAAGTTGCGATCTCTTGTGATTTTTTACTCACAATTTCAATATTTAGCGAGTATTTCCCTTTAATTTCGTTGCCTGTCCAATGCATTAAAAGTAAGTCTCAGAAAAGTTTTAATTCATGCAATTAAACCAATAACTGTGTAATACAATTTAAGGCGTGAATTTTTGTTTTGTAAAACGGGGCCCCAGGTGTGTATGTCCAAGATCAAGGTCACTACAAGGTCAGAAAGGTTTTATGTGTATAATGGATCTTATAAAATGGATGACTGAGGAATGCTTTATCTCTCAGACTTCATACTTAGTGGGATGATACATATCATGTACATATGATCCCTATATCTTGGCAGATCAGTATGTCCGAGGTCAAGGTCACTACCAGATCAGACAGGTTTTACCTTGTGCAACAGAAAACTGAAGAATGCTTTACCTCTTATTCTTAGCAAGCTGATACACAATAATGTGCGCATAATCCCTACTGCTCTGTAGGTCAGTCCAAGGTCAAGGTTACCACTACCTGCCTCTGTCTCACCTGTAGGTTAATTGGTAATCTATTAAATGTCTGTTTCACCTGTAGGTGAATGGGTAATCTTAGTATTAAATGTCTGTTTCACCTGTAGGCGAATGCGTATTTTATTAAATGTTTGTCTCACCTGTAGGTGAATGCGTATTTTATTAAATGTCTGTTTCACCTGTAGGTGAATGGGTAATCTTAGTATTAAATGTTTGTCTCACCTGTAGGCGAATGCGTATTTTATTAAATGTCTGTTTCACCTGTAGGTGAATGTGTATTTTATTAAATGTTTGTCTCACCTGTAGGTGAATGCGTATTTTATTAAATGTCTGTTTCACCTGTAGGTGAATGCGTATTTTATTAAATGTCTGTTTCACCTGTAGGTGAATGCGTATTTTATTAAATGTTTGTCTCACCTGTAGGTGAATGCGTATTTTATTAAATGTCTGTTTCACCTGTAGGTGAATGCGTATTTTATTAAATGTTTGTCTCACCTGTAGGTGAATGCGTATTTTATTAAATGTTTGTCTCACCTGTAGGTGAATGCGTATTTTATTAAATGTTTGTTTCACCTGTAGGTGAATGCGTATTTTATTAAATGTCTGTTTCACCTGTAGGTGAATGTGTATTTTATTAAATGTTTGTCTCACCTGTAGGTGAATGCGTCAGTCTGTGATGAAGTGGTCCATGTTGAGGAAAAGATTGCTAAAGTGAAGGAAGAGAGAAGGTAAAGGATTTATTCATTCAGTTACAACTGTAAAAGCATGACATAAATATCAGAATCATCCTCATCCAACACAAGCACTTGTTCCCTGCTTAATTCACCTCTTTACATAAGTGTTGGAGTGATAAAGATGCATATATTATAGGATATTGTGTTCAGTAATAGAGACTCTCAGTTCCAAACTTTGTAATAGTAATTAGAGATTCCATCTCAAATCTGAAAATCTAAAAACTGTTATAATTTTTATAGATTTCTATTGAGAAAGCTACTCCACTATGAATCCCTTAAAGATGGTTTACCTGCCCCTGGTAAAGTATCACCAGGGGGCAGCAGTGGTAAGTCTCTAATTCCTGCAGCAGAGAGTAACTCCGAACCAACAATCATCAAAAGCAAATCCAAGAAGAAGGCTTCTGGGAGTTCTGAAAAAAAGAAAATGGCATCAGCGATACCATCAGTGGCCAAAGAGATATTAGGTACAAACTCAGTGATCTTCCTGAAGACACAAAGTATTGCATTGACAAACAAGGTGTATTTGTAGATTTATATATCGATGCTCAATTGTCATTGTTAATTTCAGTGATTTATAGATTTTGATAAAATTGCAAAGAAATTAATTCAGTTGGTTATGCCATCTGTAATAATGAAGGGAATGTGCAAAATAAGATTTCAGCAACCATTGCTACATAACTTCACCGGCCATGGCATGTGTCCAATTCGCTGAAGTGAAGGCTAGTGAAGACGTTGCTGATTCACTTTGAGAAATGTTAGAATGATGATACCAGAAACAATACTGAACATTGCTTTTACAAAAAACAAATGTAGCATTTCATGTAAACTTATAAAACTACTGAAAATTAATTGTAGTGACAAATGGAGCACTATACAATTACAGGCACCTGTCATTTCATTTCTCACTGTCCTTCATAATGTGGTGAATTTTATTTTAATCATGTGCATGTATACAGCATCCATGTTCATCTTTTTCCAGAAACAATGCAAGTAAAGCCAAAGAAATCCAAGTCTCAGGTGACTAAGCGAGTGGTGCCTCAGCTACAATTGGACTCCATGGGGAGACCCATCTTCCCACTCGTGATGGGGGACTTGACTCTGCACAGCTTGGGGGAGGTAAGATTTGTAAAGGTTGTCTAGAATTGAACTGAACAGTTTCATTGTAGAATACAGGAACAGTTGAATGATATGTACACACCAAAAGTAGTCTTTCCATGTCAAAAGTATGGGTCTGTTTAACGTGATCTGAACTTATTTTCACACAGGATAGAGAAATTATTTGATTAGATTTTATCATTTTTTAGAAAGTGTGTATTCATTGTGACCCATTTAAAAGGAATTATTCCAGGATTCTTAATAATTAAGAAAAAATTCAGAGTACCACATAGGTGGTTTTTTGGGTTTTTTTTGGCAGGTATACTATTTTGGCAATTTCCAAAGGTTCACCAATTTAAGAATTACTAAATCCATATACATCAGTATACATATACATTGTGTAATTACATAAAAATGAGTTTACCAAGATTTTATCCACCAGATGAATGATTTTATAGACCCCAAACCCATGAAATTTGTGTCCTGCGAAAAACAATCCCACCCCCACTCCAAAATAAATGTGGTATCCTGGTATTAAAAACATGAAATGATTTCAGGTTGTAGTAGACCGGCCTAGTTTCCACAGTGTTCAGTGTATTTTCCCGGAAGGTTTCTGCACAACACGATACTATGCCTCCACTGTGCTTCCGGACAAGAAGTGTTTATATACTTGCAAAATTTCCAGCAGTATAAAGGGACCACAGGTAAGATTTGTCTTGGTATATCTACGAGGTACACGAAGTATCAGTCTCCTATCTCCACAATGGTATATCTACGAGGTACACGAAGTATCTGTCTATCTCCACAACGGTATATCTACGAGGTACACGAAGTATCTGTCTCCTATCTCCACAACGGAAACCTTCAAAGTGATGATAGCATGTTAAATTTGTAAATGTTATTTAATATTTTAAAATGCTGCAA
Organism: Ostrea edulis; assembly: GCF_947568905.1. Taxonomy (NCBI): domain Eukaryota; kingdom Metazoa; phylum Mollusca; class Bivalvia; order Ostreida; family Ostreidae; genus Ostrea; species Ostrea edulis. The sequence goes on along the minus strand of NC_079172.1, from coordinate 21,030,238 downwards.
ATTTCAAAATTACTCCATGTGAAGAAAGCAATTATTGCACTTTATGTACTGTTAGTTAAAACTATGACAATGAATTCACCTCTACTAAAACAGTGAATAATTCTTTTGTGGCTTTTGCAGTTTGAGATTGATGCTGACGATGATGAAGATCTCGTTATCAGCAGTCACTCCATTGCAGATTGTCACAATCAGCTGATATCAATTATCAACAAGTCAAGGTCAGTACAAGAAATCAGCAATCACGCTATCGGATATCATTACAATCAGCTGATGTCCATTATCAACAACTCAAGGTCAGTACAAGAAATCAGCAATCACTCTATCGGATATCATTACAATCAGCTGATATCCATTATCAACAAGTCAAGGTCGGTACAACAAATCAGCAGTCATACTATCGGAGTGCGTTCGAGATCGCCATTCCCGTTGTTCTCGTGCTCCGTTCTTAAGAGTCATGAATGGCGAGAACATGTGCGCACGAACGTGTTCTTTGACCACACTACCTACAGAGGTGGTGTGAGTTCTTGCACCTCCAACCTGTTTTCGGGTTGCGTACTCGGCGTTCGGAATCGACAGGAATTCGTACTTGTACGAAGAACGGTGATCTCGAATGCACTCTCAGATATTGTCACAATCAGCTGATCGTTGTTATCAATACATCAAGGGTCTGTAATCATTCTAGTGGATATCGTCATAATCAGCTGATGTCAAGGTCGTTACAATTATCAGCAATCATTCTATCTGAATCGGATATGTTCACAATCAGCTGATCAATTTTATCAATAGGTCTAGGTCGGTACAACTAAATGGCCAGATTATAAGTAACAAATATCCTGGTGATTGAAATGACCTCTTGTAATTTGACCAAAAGATGTAAATTATGCTTGTGTTAAAATCCAAACTTGTATTCTACATATGCAGTCCAGGTAGATATGCAACCTTTCACATTTCAGTTACTTTGGTTTCAGCCATGTAAGCAAATGATGAATATATGGCTGTGTATTCACTTGATACTATTTGAATTTAGTGTTACTTCCCTTTGATACAGAGGCATGGAGATATTGGAGCCCTCAGGAAGAGGGGCAGATTTCTTTGGACTGACTCACCCAGTGGTACAGAATCTCATTCAGAGTTCACCAGGAGCTAAGCGCTGCAGTAACTACAAGTGGGTCAAGTTTGAGATAAGTAAAACTGACACCAATGAGAGTGTTGGCACTGAGATGTTACAGGACCCAACCATAGGATATGATGCCTTCAGAGTGGCACTGATCAAAGGTAAAACTACACTGTACACAGAATAAATACTGTAGAATTACTGTAAAATCACAGAATAAATACTATAAATCCACAGAATGAATACTGTAAAACCACAGAATGAATAAATATAAAACCACAGAATGAATAAATATAAAACCACAGAATAAATACTGTAAAACCACAGAATGAATAAATATAAAACCACAGAATGAATACTGTAAAACCACAGAATGAATACTGTAAAACCACAGAATAGATAATACAGGTATAAAACCAAAGAATGAATAATATAAAACTATTGAATAAATAAATATAAAACCACAGAATGAATACTGTAAAACCACAGAATAGATAAATATAAAACCACAGAATAAATAAATATAAAACCACAGAATAAATACTGTAAAGCCACAGAATAAATAATATAAAACCACAGAATTGATACTGTAAAACCACAGAAAATACTGTATAATCACAGAACACCCTAAAATTACAGAATAAATAATGTAAAATCTCAGAATAAATACTTTAAAGTCTCAAATTTTCATAAGGGATTAATTTTCATTGATTACATGGTAGGGACATGGTCTACCACAGACACCACAAACATGTCAAAAGAAAATTTCGTCCCACAAAAATAAAGGATTACCGTATAACGGTTTTTTTCTGTGGGGTTATAAATTTGGCTTATTTTAGTGGTTAGATAGCTTTCCGCCAAAATTTCAATCACCAAATATGCATTCAATTGCGGCTTCAGTACTTGAGAGAGAGAAAACTCTTCCCTTTCCGCCAAAATTTATTAGGGCTATTCCAGAAATAAATACATGGGGGGGGGGGGGGGGGGGGGGGGGGGTGCACCTTTTGTACATACCAAGCACCCATAAAAAATAAATAAAAAATTACTCCATGACCCATCAAATTGATAAACTCATTTTACAATGACCCATCTAATTAAAAAAAACAACTATTAAACCAGACCCACCACAAAAATATTTTTAAAAATGAAAACGGTACAAATCTCGCGAGGTTTTCGGGACAAACATTCTAGTCAATGACGCGGTAATGCCTGTGTGACATTGTATCACAGTAGTTCTGCTATTATCATGAAATGGGTATGGATATGTTTTTCCACGAATCGTTCGTCTTCTAATGGAGCCCGCACCCGGAGGCCTCTATATCACCATCACACCGACTGATAAATATAACGCATCGGTACCCTCGTATAAATCAACTAAGGTTTGCCTATTTTTTATTAGAAAACGGAATACCTATTGGTTTCAAAATATTCCCAAAATCGATGCACTGTAAACTGTAATAATCTACAGAACAGAGTTCGCCGCCATCACGTCCAAAGGGACCCTACTGAACGCGCCTCTTATTTGAAGAGTGCCGTAATGGAAATTTATGCGCTGCAAAGAGCGACAACTCAAATAGTTCTGTTACTTCCGATTTCGAAATCACGTTTTCAATTTTCCCTCCGACGTTTTGTAACCAACACGACAAGAGCGACAATAAAAATATTCTGAAAACTCAACACCCACGTGGCACAAAATAAAACAATAGAAACTACCCACTACCCATAATAAATATTTTTTTAACAGGCCAACCACGGACCAAATAAAATATGAAAAAATACGACCACCCACACAAAAAAATATCATTTGCCGCCCGACCCCCCATTTGATCATTTCTGTTACAGCCCTTAGTATACCTTTCCAGCAAATCGCCAAATTTTAGACCTGCGGAATAAACCCACTATACTGTATGTGATATTGAAAAATTAAGCAGTTGTCAGTCAAATGCATAAAAATTTAGCATTAATGTATATGATAAACAGAATTAAATGTTTTTACTACAAATGTGCAGAATTCACTCTGACAACATCAATGTCATTCAAGGATTTATCTTTTCTGATGCCTGGTTTGTCTTTCTGTAGGTGGAATCAAACACCAAATGCCATTTGAATCTTCTGGAAGTCTGCGATCACTGCTAACCACGAAACCCTCTACAAAAACTTGAAATATGCATTCTTAACTTTATGAAACAATCAGTTCATCAGAAGTTGTGCTGATGAAGTTGGAGGACATGCATTGTGAAATACACATCAAAGTGATTAAAACATAGCTGAGACCTGGATCCATGTGCGATGCATACCATATATAATTACACAAAAAAGTGACATGTACATGTAATTGTGGTTAGGATTCACATTAAAGATATTTTTTTATAAGATGGTATTAGTGAGACACTGTCCTTCCATTAAAGTATGACCACAACATCTTGTTGCAAATTTGAGACTGTACAACATGTCATAAATTATTTCACCTGTTTTAACCCAAATAATTTGACCTTGACAGAAGCTTTAACCTTAATCTTTCAGTTCATCATAAAGAAGACTCATTCGTGTATATATGTTATATTAAAATCATGATCTACACTTCAGCTGTGTTGATGTTTAAAGAGATAAACAAAATGCTTACAATCTTAAGGATGAATGCTACACCAGAGAAATTTGATATGGATGAAAAGTGGAGGATATATACAACATTGAACAATATTTTGAAATTGCAAACTTTCGAATTTACTTTATTTAGTAAAAAAAAATGCAGTTTAAGTAGATCTGAAAAGAATGTAACCCCATCTGGACTCGAACCCGAGATCTACAGTTCAGCAGACAACGTGCTAACCTACTGAGCTACTCGGCTAAGCAATATTTGAAATGAATAAACAAATATTGCTGATATTTATGGTTACAGTTGACATGTATTTACATGCCTGATAGAACAGTTAAGAATCTGTCACATTCATACTGCATGAAAAGTCGATTAATGCCTTTATCTGTTTTGTGCTTAAATAAGATTTTTTTTAAATTAATGATTCTATGTGTATTTAAATTTTATCAACTCGCAGACAGATTAGCCATTTCGAAAACAACTCGTTGATTCTCTGATCCTCTCTAATGTATTGGTCTCTCACAGGTCGGGTCATTGTCCGCTGTACCTGTTGAAATACTAAAGCTCTATATTGTATTCGCTTCAGTGTACTAGTATTTTAATAAATGATGGTTTATACATGCAAGTTTTAACAATGATATCGTTTTTTTTTTCCAAGAAACAATAAAGCAAACTCGAACTGTTGTATGGGCTAACATTTTATTTAATGAAGCCTGAAGAGTATTTGCAATTGAAAAGTTCTTGGCCAGGTTAAATTTTGTGACTTGTAAATGAACTTACAATGGGACAAAATTTAGGAAGGAACAACACACCCAAGAAATCTGATATGGATGGAAAATGGAAGATATGTACAATATTTTGAAAATCATCAAATTTACCTTGTTTAGTTTTTCCAAAAGTTATTTTTCATTGTTGAACAAAACAACTGTTTATGAATGCAATGTGATAATTTATTGCATGAATATTCAGGCATTTGAAGATTTATGCATCTGGCCATGAAAAATATATGCAAGAATCTTAACATTTCTCTATAGTTATCTAGCTACAAATGTTTGTTATACCAAATTAATGTATTCTACTGAAAAAAAAACAACAACATGACGGAAACCTTGATATTTATTCACCTTTATTATAGAGATTTAGACAAAAAGTACTACATGATGAAAAGTTCACTTTCATCATGATGCATATATTGTACATGTTTCAATAATCAGTACACAAAACTTAACAACAGTCTTTCTCCAGTCTACAGAGAAGTTTGGTTATGGAATTCGCTATTTATTGACCTGCGCTTCCTCTCTCTTCTCGGCCTCCTCTTTACGTTGCATGGCCATATAATATACATTAGCTCGCCTCCTCTGTTTCTCAGCCTCCTCCTCAATTTTAGAAGTGGGAAACAAATTTCCCTCATGATAATAATTTCCTACACAAAGTGAAACGATGATGAAAACTCCTGATGCTGCTCTTAAATTCATCATTCTCTGAGAAAGAGCCTGGTTACCTTTCTTGATTGCCCGGACTCCATTTATGAAAGCATAAAAACAAATGCCAAAACCTGGAAGGAAAATGCAAAGTTTACATGGCATTAACAATCATATTAAGCCACAGTGCAATATTTTGTGCAAAACTGGGTATGGATTCAGATTTTTTTTCTATATCGGAGACAAAAATTAGGTCGAGCACAATCTCTTGATTTAGCTATATAGCTTTATTAAGCTATATAGCTTTATAAAGCTATTTGAAATCTTTAGTCAAAGTAATTTATAAAAGTAGAATTTAAATGAGTGAACATATTTCATCTTTTGAAGTGCATACAACACATTGTAAACAAAAAATAATTCTTAAACTACGTCCCTTAGGAATATTTTGATCCACAATTGTCAAATGTTTTACAGTTTATGATTATTAAGTTGTTGAGTAGCAGTTATCCAATCTTCAGAATAGAATAAAAGTCAATGAGAATCAACAGAATAATGGATTGCATGGCCATCAGGTTACACGTAAAGTCGGCATACTTTTCTATGCTTCAACACACACAGGCTAGCGGATATTTAAGGAGGTACTCTACATTGTCATAATGGCTGAGTTCTCAGTAGGTTAGCATACCGATTGATCAACTGTAGGTCACAGGTTCAAGTCCAGCAGGGGTTTTAATTCTTTTTTCAGATTACCTTCTACAAAAACTGTATTTTTTGACAAAATAAAGTAAATTTGAAAATTTTCAACTTCAAAATATTGTATATATCCTCCACTTTTCATCTACATCAAATTTCTCTGGTGTAGCATACATCCTTAACAACACAAAAGAAATTCTCTTTTCATGAGAAATCTTCAAATGATGTAGTATTGTAATGAACTCTAATTAGAATAGTGTTGTGATTCGTTCAAAGTATAAACACATAAAAAAAATTATGCAACTTTTTGGCTTTACCACTGCATTTAAATAATTCGAACAATCTAAACTTGCTTAATCAAGCTATTTCGAATAGCTTTATAAAGCTATATAGCTAAATTAAGATATTGTGTTGGATCAGGACCTGAAAATAGCACAAGCACCTGAAGTGTGGATAGCTTGTATAAATCTTATGTAAACCCAACCCCCCCCGTAAAATTACTCGAATTTTTGTCTATACAGAACCAATAATTTATCCAAAATATGTTATTTCCCCACTGACCACCCTCATAAGTCGTTCTGAATAGTCAGTTTGTACCTTCTGTAAGCTTTAGAGATGACCACTTGAATCGTGAATCGGTCTCGGAGCACGTAGCCCCGTTTGTTTGCATAATTTGTTGCACACCTTTACATATATTAGTATCTCACAAGTGGTCATCTCAAAAGCTTACAGAAAGTACAAACTGACTATTGGGTGTCCGGGTAGTGCTCTCGCTTCTCACCTCTGTGACCCAAGTTCGATCCCCGTGATCAGCAGTGGTTGTATGCGAGAGGGTTACGACGGTCGCACACATGGGTTTCCTCCGGGTACTCGGGGTTTCCTCCCACATAAATAACCCCCTAGTGCAATCATACATGCATCAAAGGACCCCATTGGAAATAAGCTTTAGAGCTTCCATGGGTTATCCTTGGTATCTATGTATGTATATTTGTATGCAAGTATATACCTGTAACAGGAAGGGAGAAAATGCAATGGACCAGACCGGAATTCGAACCCGGGCCCCCCGAATCTCTAGTCAGGTGCTCTACCAACTGAGCTATCTGGCCACCGGCAATCGAACCCGGCTGACCGCTACATTCCTCCCTCCTTAAATGTCTTCACACTTGAAGACATCAACCCAGGATCTTTATCCCCTGGCAGGCATTTTCACCTGTCAGTTCCAGGGGTTGGTCTACGGCACCAAATGTAACAGGAAGGGAGAAAATGCAATGGACCAGACCAGGATTTGAACCCAGGCCCCCTGAATCTCTAGTCAGGTGCTCTATCAACTGAGCTATCTGGCCACCGGCAATCGAACCCAACTGCATGACCGCTCATACTGAATAAACATTTATTTTTATTTATTCAGAACGACTTATAAATAAGGGTGATCGGTGGGGAAATAACATATTTTGGTTTTGTATAAAATAATTTCATGGGGGGGGGGGGGGAGGATGTACACAAGATCTATACAAGCTATTCCACACTTCAGGTGCCTTTGGAAAATAGTGCTCACTGTTATGATAAATTTTACAGTGCACGTCACTATTGACATTTAAATTGTACACTTCTTTTGACCATTAGCACAATTTCAAAATTCTGTAGACATTTGGCTCCAAGCCTTTAAGGATTATGTGTTTAATAATACCTCCTATTACAAAAGGATTTTTCTTTGCATATGCCGAGAGTTTTTCAGTAAACGTTTGCTTAGTAGTTTCAGATACACTAGTAAATCCTTCAATATAAGGTCTAGCAGTTGGTGGATCGAAATATTTCACTTGTTGCTTGTTGGCTGGAAGATACGCAAACTTTTTATCCTTCTCTGACATTGTTTAGGAAATTCGAATCATTGGGTACGAAAGTACTACCGATTCTATCCAAGTTAAGTCGTCAGAAACATTCTCTCTTTTTATTGTTATGTATCTTTGGTATTTTTGAAATAAAATAACAGGTAATATTTTGGCGGGCACAAATTGACCTTATCTGCATATTTTAGGGATGAAACGAGAGGATCTTTAAAATAACTGATGTAGTAATGGTTTTGCACGAATCAGTAGAGGTACGAGTTACGGTTATGGAATCACGGATATTTCCGGTTCCACCACGTGCTGAGGTTGTTTGATAACAAACGCGTTTATTTTAAATCCTTTGCATACGTTGAAACATGTAAACATGGGTAAATTGAGAAAACAAAGAAAGGGAAAGAAGTTCAACTATGATTTGAATCGGAAGAAGGCATGGAAAAAGTCAAAGAAATTGCCAACCATCCAATGGTGTGTACTAGGTCTATATTTTAAATATGGCTGGCTGACTATGCCAATTTTAGTATAATAATTTTAAGAACGCCTGTATTTTGACGGTTATTCGGATTATTAACGAACATATGAGGCTTTTATTAAGTGCTTGTAAATAAAATCTTTGGGGTGTTTTTAAATGTAAAATGAAATGGCTGAAGAAAAATCGGAAGTTGCCAAATTCATATTGCAATGGCTGGAAAATATTTTGGGGCTATGTATTGCATTAGCTGCAGATGCGTAGCTCCTTGGAACAGGCCAGAGAGCTACAGATCGACCCTTTATAAAAGCATATGATTTACTGTGGAGGTACACTTGCACATGATGAGATCTTGCATCACCAACTCAAGTATTTATTTCATATAGAAAAATATGTCACATTTTACCAAAACACTTGTGTCCAAGCATACCTTGTAATGTGTAATATGTATACGGTGTGACCGTTGAGACGAGCGAAGACCCATGACATCTTACAACACGACTTTAGGCATTTCATTTAACGCGGGAAATATAACGCAGTTGATGTAAACAGTGCATTGTGATGTCATCATTAGCTGCAATATTTTTTTCTTTCAAACCAATCAATTATCCACAACAAAACGTACAAAGGTATGGGAAAGCTTGTTTTGAATTTAAAATCATTTGTGGTACTTTCCAAACTATTTATTTGTTTTATCTACGGGGTTGTCAATGAAGTATACCGCAGTGACGGCGACATTTTTGCGGAGGCATTATGGGTAGTCCCCATCATTTTTCAGCTGATGAAGAGCAAACCACGTGACTCAATTGCGTAATCATTGGAGCGAGCTCGTTGCTTTGTGACTCGAGCTTCGCTCGCTATTAAAGCCCCATGTGAACTAAAAACACATAGATTCAAGTATTTTAATCGAGCATACGTGTCCAGTATTTAAAAGAACCTTGGTAATGATAAATCTCTGAGGATTAAATATTTATCAGTGTTGTAGTCTTCATGTTGTTCGGTGCTTTTGCAGTTCTCAGATAAAGAATGCATGGGATTCCAGAAAGTCAATGAGAAAAAACCTGGAAGAGATGGGAATTTCTGCAGATCCTAACCAAACATTAAAAATTCCCAAGACAAAGGTAAAGTTGGTTATTTAGCAAAAAAAAAAAATTTCATTAGGCCAAAAATAAAAATTGATTTGTTTGATGTACTCTGACCAACCCGTCAAATTTGCTCCTACCCGATCATTTTTTTCAGCAATTTTAAATTTTATTTTATTTTTTTTGGTTCCCTTGAAAAATAGAAAATTCTCCTTACTTTAAAACTAAATATTAAAAAATTTCATGACATTAAAAAACAAACAAGCAAAAACACCTACCTACCGACCCACCTTGAAAAATGTGGGTCAGAGTACATCAAACAAAAATATTTTTAATGATGGCCTTATCGCAGTCATACATGGACATTTTCAATTATAATTTGGAATGTAGACTAGATACATGCATGAGAATACACAGGTCCTCACAGTTTTTGATCACAAACGTTCTATTGCAAGAGTTATCTAACATGACTGCAAGACTTATCTGTCTTGTCTCAGTAAGAACTCTTATTTTCAGGACTTTTCCTGGTGTTCTTTTAAACAGGTTTTAGAGTATACCTTTATAATGAAAGTTTACAGAATAAGTTTTACTTCCCATAGTGGTTAATAGTATCATAATAATTAATTATAAATCCATCTTGCACTTCCATGTGTTTTAAAACTTATGCAATTTATTCCTCTTCACAACTGATTCAAGAAATTGAAAGCACCAATATGATGTTCTGTTTTTGTATCCTTTGCTTCTGATGTATTTTGACTCCCTTGGACTTTCACACATCACAAATGTGAATGTGTCCCTTGGACTTTCACACATCACAAATGTGAATGTCTCCCTTGGACTTTCACACATCACAAATGTGAATGTCTTCCTTGGACTTTCACACATCACAAATCTGAATGTCTCCCTTGGACTTTCACACATCACAAATTTGAATGTCAGCGGGGGCATTCATTCATGCTGACACATATTGTTCTGACCAAAATTTGTTTTCTATAAATTTTTCACATTTTTTACTTCTTCAAAACACCTTGGCCAATTTTAATCAAACTTACAACAGTTGTAACAGATCCCTTGTAGTGGAATTAAATATGTGTTCAAACAACAGTTGTAAC